>NC_077228.1:191623274-191858274 GCF_027887165.1 Monodelphis domestica | reverse complement strand
CTAGGCAATGGAGGTTAAGTGACTTGTCCAGGTTCACATAGTTAGAAAATGTCTGAGGTCACATTTGAATCCAGGACTGCCCATTTCTAGGCCTACCTCTCAATCTAATGAGCCACCTAGATGCCTCCAAATGGATAATTTTATTGCTGGTCTTCACTTGATTAAAAACAATCCATATTCTTTTTTGTTTGTTTGTTTAAACATTTTAGTTGTGCCTGACTCTCTATGACTCTATTTGAGGTTTTCTTGGCAAAGATGCTGGAGTGGTTTGCCATTTCCTTTTCTAGTTCATTTTCTAGAGGAAGAAACTGAGACAAACAGGGTAGAATGATTTGTCCAGGATCATTCAGCTAGCAAATGTCCGAGGCCAGATTTGAACCCATAAAGATGAATCTCTGAGTCCAAGCCTGGTACTCTATCCCTTGTGCCACCTAGCTGCCCATACACCTAGCTGCCTATAATCCAAACATGGTTGTATATAATTGTCTCTATTGCTTTATGTGGCCATGAGTTCTTATGGTAGTTAAATATAAAAAATACTATCATGAGGGCAGCTAGATGGTTCAGTGGATTAAAAAGTCAGGCCTGGAGATGTGAGGTCCTGGGTTCTAACCTGGCCTCAGACACTTCCTAGCTCTGGGACCCTGGGCAAATCACTTGACTCCCATTGCTTTCCTCTTACCGCTCTTCTGCCTTGGAACCAATACACAGTATTGGTTCTAAGATGGAAGGTAAGGGTTTTTTTTTTAAGTACCATATTTGGATTGTAGATTGCATTGTTGGAGTCAAAATTGGTAAAATAAATGAATAACTTCTCAAATGAAGAATCTTCCTTCTTTATATTTCTCTTCTAATAACCCTTCCTCAATAGAACCTTCCCTTAAAGAAGGAGTTAAACAAAAACAAACCTCGCATTTATCAAGTCTAATAGTTGCTGGCCACATTTCATACCTGGGGGACTCTTGACTGAAGGAACGGATGAATGAAAGCAAAAAAAAGCTTGAAGCTTACCATATGCCAACCTGTGCTTAAGCCCTAATAATGCAAAAGCAAAAGTGAGAGGCCCTGCCCTTATGGAGTCTAATGGGGAACACAGCCAAAATAGAGTAGTGGTGGCTGGAATGAAATGCCTTGGTCTGGAACAGTGATGGCAAACCTATGGCACGGGGGTCAAAAAGGCACACAGAGCTTTCTTTGTGGGCACTTGGTCACCCTCCTTCCCACCCTACAGAGTTCATTACTAGAAAGGCAGAGGGGTTCAGATGGAGTTACTTTCCTTCCCCTCTCCAATGTGCCTGATGACATTTTTTCACATCACCTGCCACTCTGCCCAGCAGTCCAATGGAAGTGCTTCCTCCCTCCCCTGTGTGGGGGAGGGAAGGGAGGGGCAAGCCCAGCATGTTGGGGGGGGAATGGCACATAGTCTTTGGGGAGGTGGGCATGGCACTCAGTCTGGGAGGTGGGCTAAGGTGGGGCCCAGCACTATGTCTCTAAAAGGTTTTCTATCACTGGTTTTGAAGGTCACCAGGATGGTTAGGAGAGCCATGGAAGAGTTGATCTTTCATATACCAATGGCATTGGAGCTTAGGACCATCTTCACCCTTGGAGTCGAAGGCTTTGAGGGTGACATAGAGAATACTCCAGACAGACAGAGGGAAAAGCCCAGCCAGAGTAAGAGGCTCATCTGGCCCCTTCCAACAGATATTCTGCCAGCAGCAAACCACAGACTCTCTAAAGAATCTCAGCAATGGAGAAGGTCAGGCTGGAAGCTCTGGAGACCAATTGGAACCCAGAAGCCCAAGCGAAAGGCAAGAATGTCACCAAGGAAGGATCCCAAATATATCTAGGAAGTGTCAAAGAAAGATTTTTCTCTGATGTTGACAAATGCAGACTTTCAAAAACACCAGGAAAAGTAAAGAGTCCCAGAAGCAGAAGTTGTTGTAGGTGGTACATGGTATCAATAGGACCTTGGAGACCTTGTTAGGTCTAGGTGTAGGTTCAGCTGGGTGGAACAGGACTGTGCCTGGAATCAGGAAGGCCTAAGTTTAAAGCCAACTTCGGATACTTGCTGAGTGTCTCTGGGCAATTTATGCCTCAGTTTACTCATCTGTAAAATATGGGGGAGGTGATTATAGCAACTACCTTCCAGGATAGATCAAAGGAGATAATAATGATGAAATACATAACACAGTAGCTGGTACATAGTAAGTGCTTTATAAATATTATTATTATTACTGTTTAGTTCATCCTTCTGAAGAGAAGGATTTATGTGAAGGTCCACTGAAATCTTTTAATGAATCAGGTGCTCAGCACCAGGGCAGAGTATTCCCCTTTGCACTATGTGGGCTGAAGAGTGAAACAGAGGACAGAGAGATAACAGGCATTTCTAAGCACTTACTATGTGCCAGGCTAAGTCCATTTATGACTTACTATTTGCTATTGATAGGGGATACAAAGAAAGACAAAAACATGTGCCCTGTCCTCAAGGGGCTCTCATAATGGGGAAGGGAGAGCCAGGGGCAGGGCAGGCAGAAGGGAATTGAGGATCAAGAAAAAACCATGTAAAGAGTGGGATTTGAGTTGTCTTTTTTTTTTTAATTCTTATCTTCCTTCTGAGAATCAATACTGAGCATTGGTTTCAAGGCAGGAGAATCATAAGGGCTAGGAAATAAGGGTTAAGTGACTTGCCCAGGGTCACATCTGAGGCTAAATTTGAATTTAAGACCTCTTGTCTCCAGATCTGACTCCCAATCCACTGAGCTACCTAGTTGCTGCTTCCTGAGTTGAGTCTTAAAGGAAGTCAGTAGTCAGAGATAAGGAGAGGGTCTTCCAGGAATAAGAGAATAAAGTTGGGAGATGGAATGTTGGGTGTAAGGAAGAGCAAGAAGTCCAGAGAAGCTCGATTGGAGAGAATAGACAAAGAAGAGTGAGGTGTAAGAAGGCTGGAAAGGTAAGAAGGGGCCAGTTTTTTTTTAAGTTTGTTTATTTATTTAATAATTAATTTAGAATATTTTTTCATGGTTAAATGAATCATGTTCTTTCCCTCCCCTCCCCTCACCCCCCATAGCCAATGAGCAATTCCACTGGGTTTTACATGTGTCATTGATCAAGACCTATTTCCATATTATTAATATTTGCACTAGGGTGATCATTTAGAATCTACATCCAGAAGGGACCAGTTCTGAAACGGAGTGTAAAATCAAACAGAGAATTTTTAAATTTAACCCTGAAGGTAATAGGGAATTCTTAGAGTTTACTGAGTTGGGGGAGTAATAGGATCAGATTTGTAATTTAGTTGAACCAGAACTGAGGATTCACATAAAAGGCATTAAACAATAAAATCAACTTTTCTCTTTCCTAGTAGTGCTCAAGAGGAGGACTGGTGAAAGCCTCAAGGTGAGAAGAACTATTGTATCAGTGACCTCTCTGCACCAGGGTGCCCATGAGCATGGTACTATTGTTTTCCTGTCTCATTTTCCTTCCAGGTGATGGAGTATTGGAGATTGAATAGACTAAGTCAATGATGGTGAACCTATAGCATGGGTGCAAAAGATGGCACACAGAGCACTCTCTGTGGGCACAGGACTGCCCCCTCCCCCAAGAGTTCATTACTAGAAATACAGAAGGACTTGGATGGAGCTGCTCCCCTCCCCCTCTAACCTTATGACATTTTTTTTCACACCCCCCACCCCTCTGCCCAGCAGCCCAATGGAAACACACAAAGGATAAGTTGGGCAGTTCATAGTCAGCAGAACTAGAGAGAAGCAAAGTACTTGGACCACTCTCCTTCTCCTTTCTACACTGGCTGAGGACATTCCTCACTTCACCCACCCCTCTGACCAGCAGCTGTAAAGGGTGAAATTATGGTTGAGACTGAAAAAAATCTAAATTTAAGTGGTCGTCAAAGGAAATCCCAAATAATAAAATACCCAAGTCAGCTGCCAAATTTTATGGTGATTTAATTGATATAGTAGAGAAGATTTTAAGAAGGAGGAAGGAAGGGACTAGTACCGGGCAGGAAGATAGGAGATCTAGAAAGTAAGGTTTTGAGTGTGAAGGAGGAAAGAATCAGCTTGACCTCCAAAGAGGCTTAGCTAAGATGCCTGAACCTGAAATCAACTCCAGGGCAAACTCACCACCCAACACTCCAAGATGTCGGAACGCTTAGCACGCTGCCAGTCAGAGTCATCTCTCCAAGGAAAGAGAGAGAGGCAGCCTGTGACGTGCCTTATATGGACATTTTTACATCACTTTTATGCATCTCATCTGTACCAATGAGGACTTAGCTTGACTTAGGACAGCCCAAAGGTTTGTCCTTTTTTTGCACATGTCTGTTGAAGGCCATCTCCTCAGATAATTAAATCTTGAGTTTGATGCAGGCCTTTCAAAATCTTGTTAAACTGAGTAGGGTGGAGAATGTGGGTTTTCCCAGACCTGATTCTGTTATTCCAAGTGTCTCCATTGTTATTCATCAGGAAATAGCTAAATCAGATCTTCTAAAGAATGGTCTGATTAGGGTGGAATAGTTTTAAAATTCACACAGCCCAATGGAAGCACTTTCTCCCTCCCCTTTGTGGGATGGGAGGGTGTTGAGGCATTCCTGGCACTCAATCTCTGGGAAACATCCAGCACTCCAACTCCAAAAGGTTTGCCATCACTGGACTAGGTTATAGCCTTTGAACTTTGAAAGATTGAAAGAGTCACTAACTAGAGGTCTGATAGAGTCTATATCATCTTTCAATGTCAACTAAGACCAGTGTGTCTGAGTGGCTCTAACGAGTAATCATCTTGGTCCAGGTCTGATGTATTGAAGACCAGATATAGTGTCCTGTGAGCAAGTGAGTGACTGTATCCATTGGCAAAGCCATATTTAGAATTGAACTTAGTGGAGTGAATGCTTCAAAGCAATCACCATAAAAGTTTTCCCCAGTTTTATGTTAAAACAATTTCCAACATTTTAAAGAGAATGTGAAGGGTCAGTTAGGTGACTCAGTGGATTGAGAGCCAGGGGTTCAAATCTGGCCTCAGATACTTCCTAGCTATAATGACTTGATCCTGGGCATTGCCTAGCCTTATTGCTCTTCTACCTTGGAACCAAAACACAGTATTGATTCTCAGACAGAAGGTTTAAAAAAAAAAAGAATTTGGAGTTTTGAATTCCCTCCTTTCCTCTCTCCTTCCTTCTACCCCTCCCAGATCACAGCAATCTGATATAGATTTCATATGTGCAATCATTTAAAACATTTTTCCATATTAATCCTTTTGAACCACTGTAAATTGAAACTTCCCAGGGACTGAGTTTGTAGAAAGGAAACTGTGTCGCCAGGTGCAAGAATGTTTTTGTACTTTGGTTCTTGCTATATCCTTTTAAGTTTATATCCCTTTGAAAAAGCTAACTGATATGAATTGGTTAACTTAATTATTACTATTTAATGAATTAAGATGAATAAATAATAAGTTAGTAATTGGAGCACTAATCATGAGTCAATTAATGATATGCAATGATGCTGAGTATACCTAGCAGTTGATATTGAGGACAAGACACTGGATTCAGGGCTCAAGTCAATAGCTTTGGAGAAAAGCCCATTCATTGCCTCTTAGATTTATCCCTTGAATACTGAGGGGAGACGTAGCCAGCTTTACTCTGAAGATCCAACCTGCCAGGGCATATTTGGATTGAGATGGTAAGTCTAGAATGAAGCTCTAACTGCAATGACCTCTTATTAAGCTCTCTGCTTCTGGTCCCCCCATCCCTTAATCCATCTCTCACATAGTTACCAAATAAAATACACATCTATGTCTCTTGTCCATAGTTCACTATTGTGTCTAGCACCAGGGATCTCAACCTGGGGTGCCCCGCCCCAGCAGGGTATGAGAGGGATGAGGAAGCTTATCAAGGAGGTCTGGAGAATATTTTATAAGTAACAATGCTGTGATCACCTTTGACCGAGTTGTTTGCTCTCTCAGGGGAGGGAGAGAGAGAATTTGGAACTCAAAATTTTGGAAAACAAATATTAAAAATTATCATTATGTGTTATTGGGAAAATATATTTTAAAAGAGTAAAAAGGGAAAATGGTTATTTTGTTGAAATATTGCAAAAATTCTAAATTGATTTCCAATGACTGAAATTCCAATGTGTTTGTTTTACCAGAGAACAATCAATTGGTTTAGTTTATTTTGTATATTCACATCCATAGTAAACTCTAGAATCGATTTCCTTTCATATTAAATAGGGGCTAAGAGAAGGTTTACTGAAACATCAAGGAATCCCGGGGCCATAAACAGTTAGGAACCCTTGATTTAACACAAGACAATAAAATACAAACTCCTCAGCCTGCTATTGAAAGACCGCCATGATATGGTTCCTATTTCTTTTTCCAGATATTTCATTTTGCCCTCAGTTGAACTGGCTGCTAGCAGTTTCCAGTACATGGCATTCCCTCTTCAACCTCCACATCATTACAGAGTTGGTCTCCTGGGTCTGTAATATGTTCCCACCTCCTCCCCAACCCTGCCCCCCCATTCACCTTATAAAACCCTTGGCTTCCTTCAAATCACAGCTCCAGGGCCCCTCCTGTCCAGGGGCTTTCCTGATTCCTTCCAGTTGTTAGTGCTCTGCCTTTCTTGAGATTGATCTGTCTTACCGGCATATATTTATTTGTGTATGCGTTGTATATCCCTAGAAGAATATAAATTCCTTGAAGGCAGGACTGTTGGTTTGTTGGGTGTTTGTTTTGTCTTTGTATTCCCAGTGCCTAGCATAGTGTCTGGTCCGTGTTGTTCAATGGTTTTTTTCAGCTGTGACCCATTTTTCATGACCCCATTTGGTGTTTTCTTGGCAGAGATACTGCAGTAGTTTTCCATTTCCTTCTCTAGCTCATTTTGCAGTTGGGGAAACTGAGGTAAACAGGGGTTAAGTGTCTTTATCTAGGGTCATCTAGCTAGTAAGTGTCTGAGGCTAGATTTGAACTCAGGAAGATAAATCTTCTTGACTCAGGTCCAAAGCTCTTCCTGTCCCCACCCCAGCCCTGCAAATGCTAGAGTGGTTTGCCATTTCTTTCTCTAGTAGATGAAGACAAAGAGAGGTTAAGTGACTTGACCAGAAGCTTACAACTAGTAAGTATCTGAGACTGGATTTGAACTGGTCTTCTGATGGCAGGTCCAGCACTGTATCCATTGAGCCACCTAGCTGCTTCCTATCAACATTTTAGTCATTTTTATTTCATAATTCAAAATACTATTACTAATTTTGAGCATGCTTTCACAAAGTCAGGTACAGTTTGCAGTTATTATTTTCAAAAATATTCTTGTCCTTTGGCAACTTATCTATTGCTGCTTGGTCTTATATATTTATTTGTGTCTATTTTTTATGTATTTTAGACATGCAACTTTTGCCGACAATATTTGAGGTGCAGATTTTCCCTCTTCCATTTCTCTTCTCATTCTACCTTTGTTGTTTTTATATATACTTTGCTTTTCCCAAACTGCCTCCTCTCCCCAATAGCCATGGCTGCCAATAACATTGACCCCTCTAATGAAGGTTAGCAGTCACTAATTTCTTTATGTAAACATAGGAATTTGGTAGTGAAGCAAAGGAACAGTCTATGGATATGGGCAGAACCTGTAAGACTCCTCTCACTGTAACACAGAAATATTTACTCTTTTCTCCTTCCTCTCACCGAGAGACACCATAGCAGCTGCTTCCTTCTCTAACTCAGAGCCATTGGAAAGGGATATTATCTTTAAGGGGGCACATTGAGTCATCTTGTCAAACTTGCTCTGATCAACACCATGTCTACTGCTCATATTACCCAGGTCCACCTATTATCTACTGCATTGCTAACCACAGTAGCAAGAGTGGTAACATCTTTTAAAGTCTTTATGGGGAAGACCTGGTGTGGTTAGGTGGCACAAGTGGATAGAACACCTGGCCTGGAGTCAGGAAAGCCTGACTTCCTGGGGAAGTCACTTAACTCTGTTTGCCTCAGTTTCCTCGTCTCTAAAACGAGCTAGAGAAGGAAATGGCACACTACTTTAATATCTTTGCTAAGAAAACCCCAAGTGGGGTCACAAAGACTCAGACACAACTGAAATAACTGAACAACAATGAAAGAGAAGACCAAAGGAGCACATATCCAGAGACAACTAAGCGTTTGACTCTGAAAAATCCATGTGATTCCAGGATGGAGGATGAATTCTGACATTCAACCTGATTTGCTTCCCTTCTGGAACTTCTCTAAGAAGTCTCCACAACACACACACACACACACACTCACTCACATTGTTTCTTCCTGTAAAATGGAAACTCCCTGATATTAAGAATTGGTTCATTTTGTTTATTTGTATCCCCAGCATCTTGGACAGTATTTACAATGGGATATAGTAGGTGTTTAATAAATGCTTGCTTTATGATTTATTATATTTTATTATCTTTTTATCTTTTATTTAGTAAAGAATTCTGCCCCTAGCCTTAATTATGAAAGATGCCTGACACTGGATCCCTTCAAAGTTTTATGGTATGTTCTTTTATATGCAGTTTGCTATGTGTTGTAGAGGTTAGAGCAGTAGACTTTCAAGAAGATGCCTCTGAGGTACTACCTCATACCTATCAGACCTGTCAATATGGCAGTAAAGGAAAGTGGTAAATGTTGGAGGGAATGTGGCAAAATTTGGGCACTAATGCATTGTTGGTGGAGTTGTGAATTGATCCAACCATTCTGGAGAGCAATTTGGAACTATACCCATAAAACTGTGCATACTCTTTGATCTGGTAATACCACTACTGGGATCTGTATCCCAAAGAGATAATAAAAAAGGGGGAAAGACCCACTTATACAAAAATATTTATAGCTGTTCTTTTTGTGGCGGCAAAGAATTGGAAATTGAGGGTATGTCCATCAATTGGGGAATGGCTGAACAAACTGTGGTACATGTTGGTGATGAAATACTACTGTGCTATAAGATAAGCAAGCTTATAAGATAAGCAATGATAAGCAAGATGATTTCAAAAAAAGCTGGAAAGATCTTTGGGAATTGATGCAGATAGAAATAAGAAGAACTGGGAGAACATTGTACACAATAATAGCAATATTGGACGAAGGCTATCTGTGAAAACTTGACTCCTCTCAGCAATGCAATGATCTGGGACAGTTCTAAAACACTTATGACAGAGATCGCTATCCAACTCCAGAGAAATAACTGTTGGAGTTTTCTTTCACATCAGTGTATTTTTTGGTTTTATTTTGGGGGTTTGGTTATGTATTACTTTGCTCTTACACAATGATTGATAGGGAAGTGTGTTTTGCATGATAATAAAAATGTAAAAAAAATGTGTATTAACTTGGAAAAAAAAAGAGGTGCCTCAGAAATTTATTAGTTCTATAAACCTAGGCAGGTCTCTTATCTTCTCAGTACCAAAATTTCCTGACCTGGATTTGCTGGCCTCTGTGTCCCTTCCAGATTGAAATCTATGATCCATTTAAAGTTTATCATGGTATCTGGTATAAGATGTTGGCTTAAACCTAATTTCTGCCAAATTCCTTTCCAATTTTCCCAGAAGCTCTTTTTTAAAAGTCAGTCCTTTTACTATCAATTTATATTCCTGAATTTAGCAAATACACTGGACTGCTTTTTTTTTAAGCAAAAACACTGGACTTCAATTGCTTCTATTTGTTACTAGCTAGTCTGTTCCACTGATCTACTTTTCTGTTGTGTCTGTATGTGTGTTTTTTAAACCAAGTACCAAGTAGTTTTGGCAGCTACTGTCTTATAATATAGTTTGAGGTCTGATAATATGATTCCCTTCCACTCATCTCTTTCTCATTATTCCCTCTTGAGAGTCAAGCCCTTTTATCCTCCAAAAAGAATTTTTTACATTATTTTGTTCCCCAGATCTTTTCTTTTCACATGAACTGCTGTCTAGACGCATTTCTCCATCCTGTTCTTATAAAGTTGATTTTGGAACCAAGTGTAGAACTTTAAATTTGTCCTTATTAAATTTCATTTTGACAAGCAGTATGGTGTAGTGGAGAGAGGGAAAGTCTCAAGAGGACATGGGTTCAAATTTCTTGCTTCTGCTATATTCTGGCCATGTGTCATCTAATGCCATGGGAAAGTCATCTAGCCTCTTTAGTACCCTAAGCACTTCTCTCTAAGTTGCTGTATGAGTCTATAATACTTATATTTAGATATTCATATATAACATTACATATGTATGTAAAAATGAAACACAACTTGCACAAGCATATATCACTTATATAAACTTATAAATTGTTGACTTACATAAAGAAACTTTCTTCACCAGAAACCCCTTATCCAATATCCATGAAATTCCACATCTAGAACCCCGCTCCCCCCAGATCTAGTAGATTTAGCTCATAATTTTAACCTGTCAAGATCTATTTTTTTAAACCCTTACCTTCCATCTTGGAATCAATACTATATATTGGCTCCAAGGTAGAAGAGTGGTAAGGGCTAGGCAATGGGGGTTAAGTGACTTGCCCAGGGTCACACAACTGGGAAGTGTCTGAGGCCAAATTTGAACCCAGGACCTCCTGTCTCTAGGCCTGGTTCTCAATCCACTAAGCCACCCAGCTGCCCCCTCAAGATCTATTTTTGATCCTGCATCTGCTATTGAATATGCTAGCTGAATCTCCTAGCTTCATGTCTTCTGGAACTTTGACAATCAGTTGTGCTTCCTATTGCCTTTATCCAACTCATTGATAAAAAACGTTGAACGGCACAAGGAGAATTCTTCCAGATAATCTCTTGCTAATAGCAAGAGCTTGAGTATTTGATCCTTCTTGGATGTATTCCAGACCCTGAAGAGCTATTCAAAGCCTACCAAGCATGAGTTCTGAGATATCTTTGAAATGAAGGGAACTGAACAAGGGAATACTATCCAACCAAAGTAGTGGAAAGAATGTTGGATTTAGTGTGCTCTCTGGGCCCCTCAAATTATCATGTATATACTCATCTTTACATTTGGTTAGAATATAACCTTCTGGAGCAGAGGGACTACTTTGAGCCCCACTGATTTGCATTTAGTTGGTGCTTGTCCTTCTTTTTGAAGAGGACCAATGACATCAAGGGGGTGATGAACTGCCTGGATTTTAAGTGAGGCAGAGTTGCTAGGTGGATAGAGCACTAGGTTGGAATTAAGAAAACTCACCTTCATGAGTTCAAATCTGACCTCAGACACTGTGACCCTGGGCCAGTCACTTAACCTTGTTTGCCTTAGCTCCTTATCTATAAAATGAGCTGGAGAAGGAAATGACAAACCACTCTAGTATCTTTGCCAAGAAAACCCCATCAAGTCATGAAGAGTTGGACATGACTGAGACAACTGAACAACAACAAACAACAGATTTGCACAAAGTTGTCAGCCTTACTCTCTGTTGGAGTTATTGGAAGTCCAGTGGCAGGACAAAAGTGAGGACAACTGACAATGGCCTGAGATATGGTGGATGATCTTGGCTTCTCTGATGCCTGACCAAGCTCCAGAGTGCTCTATAGCACTTGTTTTTCCCACCTTCATGGAAAATGAAACAAATTGTTCTCGTTCCACTATTCCACTTCATCTGCTTGGAACTGACAGGTTTGAAGCCTCTTAGTTACCCTCAACCTGGTTTAGCCCATCAGCTGAGAGGGTCTTATCCTTCTCAAGGCACAGATGTGGAGTTCTGGGCCCTCTCAGCCCTAGTTAGCAGCTTGCAAAAGGCTGGACTGCCCAATTAATAATCTTGTTTGCCTTGAATATATAATAGGTACTTAATAAATGCATGTTGAGTTGGAAGAGATTGGATTGGGAGTTAGAAAAACTCAATTTGTTTCCTAGCTGTGCTATTACTTACTCGTTATGTGATCTCGGGCAAATTACTTCACCTCTCTGAGGCTGTTTTCCTCAACTATAAAATGAAGATAGCAATGTGTATACTACCCACCTCATCAGATGAGGCTCATAGGAGAGAATATTTCTAGAGCATTTCATAAACATTAAGGCACTGGGAAGTAGTTTGGCAGAAATTGATTAAGACCAATATCTAGGGGTAGCTAGGGGACTCGGTGGATAGAGACCAGATTCTGGATTTGGGGGGACCTGGGTTCAAATCTGACCTCGGACACTTCCCAGCTGTGTAACCCTGGGCAAGTCACTTGACCCCCATTGCCTAGCCCTTATCACTCTTCTGCCTTGGAACAAATATTGATTCCAAGATGGAAGGTAAGGGTATATTTAAAAAAAACCAATAAAATAAAATCATGCAAACTGGCAATATGCTCTTGAAAGGTCCAAGAAACAGTTCCATCATTCTAGAAAATAATTTGGAATTATTATTTCTAAAAATGAGTAAAAAATCTATACCCTTTGATGCAGAGATTCTACTGCTGGGCATATACTCTGAAAAGGTTAGAGACAGAAAGAAAAATCTCATGTATGCTAGCAGTCCTTTTCCTGGTGTCAAAGAACTCAAAACAAAGTTGATACTCATTGATTGAAGAATGCCGAAACAAATTGTGGCACATGAATGTAATGGATAACTTTTGTGTCAAAAGAAACCATATATATATATATACACACACGTATATATATATTATACATTACACATACATTATACATATAGATAAGTGAACACACACACACATATATATTTACTTATCTATATGTATAATCCAGAGAAGCATGGGAAGACAGCTGAACTGTTGCAGAGAGACATAAGTAGAACCAGGGGAAATATACACAATTACTACTTCTATGTAAATGAAAAGAACAAACAAAAACAAGAAACGGAATCTTTGGCAATTATAAGGATCAAGCGTGGCCCCAGAGAAGAACAGAGCAAATCAACCTGAAGACCCTTTCATTATGGAGGTGGAGGGCAGGTGGGGGGAGGGTGTAGCTCTGAGTTTGATGGTATTTGATTTTGCTGTACTCTTCAGGGTTTTTTGCCTTTCTTTTTAAAAATCTTTGTTACAAGGGACAGCTTGCTGGGTGTGTGTGGAGACATAATTGGAAATGAATGCGATGTAAAAATAAAAGATGTAAAAAAGACATAATTTTGTAAAAAAAACAAAAACCCTTAAAAGGCACTGTGTGAATGTGAGCTCTTCTACCAACACAATGGAATACACTATAGCCAGGAAAAATGATAAGTATGTGGACTATGTTAATACTTGGAAATAAGTACATGAAATAAGGTTAAGCATAAAAAATGTAAAAAGGCAGAACATTAGATAATGTGGACCCATTGAATTACATGAAATAGTCAGAGAGATGTAAATAGTTTAATGTTCCTTAGGACCCACCCCCACTCCTGGAGAACTGCTTAGGTCAAAATTTAAAAGAAGAAAAGGGAGCTGGGGTTCTTTCTGAACGCTGGCCCACAGACGCTTGGCTGACTCTCCGTCCAACACCCTCCAGTTGGATCTCTGCCTCAACCCTCCTTCCGCTGGACTTATCCTTGGAGAATAACCCTGGGCCAACCTTGAATGGGGCCTCATCCTTCTATCTGTACCCCTGGAAGCAGGCCATGTGCAGTGGATGGGAAGGCTAGGGGAAGGACTCGGATGGAGCCATCGTAGCACCATAGACTGTTGGGTTCTCATCTGTATCCTGGTAAATAACCATAACCCCCCCCCCCCGGTGCTCATCCTGGGGAATATTCAGGGGACTGCCAGAGGCCAATTACTCAGGACATTTGACTGGTCTGAATGTGGCATCCCCCTTAACGAAGATTCAGAGAAGGCCAAAGGGAAAGCGTGTTTCTGACATCTGCTCTGGTCATTTTGAGCACAGTAATGAATGCTGCAAAGAGACTCTGCAGCATTCCAGCAGCCTATGAACACTTTGTCTCTGATAACTGTGGCCCAGGGCAAGTTACTTCTCCTGGCTGGGCTTCAGCTTCTTCCCTTGTAAAGCTAAAAGCTTGAATTAAACAGGCTCAAGGTTTCTGCCAGCTCTAGAAGTCCATGTTTGTTTGCTTGGGGGGGGGGGGGGGGAGGAAGAGGGACAAAATTAAACATATTTAAGTGGAAGACAAAATAGTTAATGGTTTTATCAATGACATTTGGTACATTTGAAATACATGGCACTTTAAAAAGCCTCAAATCTGAGCGAACTGAAAAATGGCAACATTTATTAACAAAGAATCTCCAAATCACTAAACCTTAAGTAATCTGAACTGTTGCAGAGAGTCATAAGCAGAACCAGGGAAAATACACCTTAAAAAATGTTTTAGGGGGCAGCTGGGTAGTTTAGGGGATTGAGAGCCAGGCCTAGAGAAGGGAGGTCCTAGGTTCAAATCTGAACAAAACAAATACATCAAATAGGTTCTTTTTAAACCCTTACTTTCTGTCCAAACAACAACTCTAAGAAAAAAGGGCAAGGGCTTGGCAAATGGTGTTGTGACTTGTCAAGAGTCACACAGCTAGGAAGGATCTGAAGTTAGATTTGAACCCAGGTCCTCTCAACTCCAGACCTGATTGTCTATCCACTGTGCCATCTAGCTCTCCTACAGATATGATATTTTATATATATGCAAACATATACATTGTCTTTTATAAATTCAGACCTCCACCTCTGCAAAAAAAAGGAGGAAGAAGAAGAATAAGGAGGAGGAGGAGGAAGAAGAAGAGGAGGAGGAGGAGAAGAAGGAAGATGACTTTTAAAAAACTATTGATTTAAAAAAACATTATAAAGGGAGAATTACATAGTATGATGGTAACAGAGAATTGAATTACTGGAAATATGGAGGAAGGAGTGATTAATGTGAATGAGGGTTTCTTCCCTATTCAATAAACCCCAGTAAGAAATAGAAATTTCTCTTGTTGGTTTTCATTTATTTATTTATTTATTCATTCATTCACTTATTTTTATTCATTCATTCATTTTAAACCTTCTGTCATGGAATCAGTACTGTGTATTGGTTCCAAGCCAGAAGAACAGTAAGGGCTGGGCAATGGGGGTTAAGTGACTTGCTTAGGGTCACACAGCTGGGAAGTGGCTAAGGCTAAATTTGAACCTAGGACTTCCTGTCTCTAGGCCTGGCTCTCAATCCACTAATCTTGTTGGCTTTTAAAGACTTTACCAACGTGGCCTCTTTCTACCTTCTCAGTTTTCCAGTTTTTATCTCCCTCCATGTATTTGGATCCCTCTGATCCAAAGATATTGGGCTTCTTGCTGTTCCCAGCCCAAGACAGTCTGTCTCTGAACTCTGCCCTTTTTCACTGACTGTTCCCTGTGCCTGGAATGTTATCTCTCCTCACCTCTGCCTTTCAGCTTCCCTGGCTGCCTTGGAGACTCAGCTTAAAATCCACCATGTACAGTTCCTTCCCTCCTAGAATGCCTCTCCTTTATGCTTTATCTTTTTAAAAACCAAAACCCTTCCCTTCATCTCCAAATCAACACTAAACATTGGTTCTAAGGCAGAAGAGTGGTAAGGGGTAGGTAATGGGGGTTAAGTGACTTGCTCAGGATCACCCAGGTAGGAAGTATCTGAGGCCAGATTTGAACCCAGGACCTCTCATCTCCAGGCCTGGCTTCCTAGCCATTATAAGATTGGATTTTATTTGATTCTTTGTTCTTTTGTATTTTCTATTTTTTGTAACTATGCATCTATTTAATTTATTATCTATTTTATTGACTTTTTATCAGTTAGCAAGCATTTATTATTATTATTAATCCCTTACTTTCTGTCTTAGAATCCATACTAAGTATCAGTTTTAAGATAGAAGAGTGGTAAGGACTAGACAACTGGAATTAAGTGACTTGCCCAGGGTCACACATTTCCCATTTCCAGTCCTGGATCTCTATCCACCTGGCCACCCAGCTGCCCCTGTATCTGTCTTGAAAGGATGAGACAGTGAATTGTTATTGGAGAATTGGAGACAGATGTTACTCACAAAAGGCAGCTGGGTAGCACAGTAGATAGAGCACCAAGCCCAGAGTCAGGAGGTCCTGGATTCAAATCTGCAATCTGACACTTCCTAGCTGTGTGACTCTGAGCAAGTCACTTAACCCAATTGCCTAGTCCTTGCTGCTCTTCTCTCTTAGATCTGATACCAAGACAAAAGCTAAGGGTTTAAAAAATATATATTATTCATGCATTGCTATGGCAATGTGGCATACTGGGTAGAATCTTGAATTTAGAATGAGGAAAACTAAAGTTTAAATCCTGCCACAGATATTTTGTAATCCATGTGACCCTGGCGGAGTTACTTAGTCTTTCTCAGCCTGGGCTTTGTCACCTGTAAGAACATAATAATAGCACATATCCCAGGGTTGTTTTGATGGGTCAAATGAGATAATGTATGTAATGCCTTTTGAAGTTCTTTTTTTTTAATTAAAAAAAATTTTAAACCCTTACCTTCTGTCTTAGAATCAATACTAGATATTGATTCCAATGCAGAAGAGTAAAAAGGCTAGGCAATGGGGGTCAGGTGACTTGCCCAAGGTCACACAGCTAGGAAGTATGAGAGGCCAGATTTGAATCCAGAATCTTCGTCTCTAAGCCTTGTTCTCAATCCATTGAGCCACCCAGCTGCCCTTGAAGTTCTTAAAACTATTGAAATTGGTAGCTTTTATCATTAAAATTAGATCAATTATTTGATATAAAATTGATATAAAATTATAAAAATTATCCACTGGTACAGTAGGCCTCTTTGAATTCAGCTAGGTTAGTCCTAGAAAGATAGAAATAAAACCTGATCTGACTGTATCTCCTTCCCAACTTCCTGTTTAAAAATATTTTGTTGTATGTGTGTGTGTTTTTTTAAAATCATTTCTCAGGCATGTCTAACTCTTTGTGACCCCATCTGAGGTTTTCTTGGCAGAAATAATTGGAATGGTTTGCTATTTCCTTCTCCAGCTCCTTTTACAGATGAGGAAACTGAGGTCATCAGGGTTAAGTGAATTGCCTAGCTAGGGTCACCTAGCTAGTAAATATCCGAGGCCAGATTTGAATTCAAGAAGATGAGTCTTCTGACTGTAGCCCCAGCACTCTCTCCACTGCCCTTAAATGTATTATCACCCTCAATTAGAACATGAGTTCTTTTACTTAAGGGTCCCTCTCCCTCTTTTCCTTTGTATCCTCACAGCTTAGCATAGTTAAATAGCTTGGTAGATTCATGATTGTCAAAGGGTCTGAACTTGGGATTTCATTGGTATATGGAAATTCCAGGTGAGGGAATCCCCTTTATCAATGCAGGATATCCCCTTCTCTCCTTGGTTTTGAAACCCTTACCTATCCAGTCTCAGAATTGATACTAAATACTGGTTCCAAGGCAGAAGAAAGGTAAGGGCTAGTGACTTGTCATGATCATATAGTTAGGAAGTGAAATGTCTGAAGCTGGATTTGAACTTGGATCTTCCTGAATCCAGGTCTGGTGCTTTATTTTTTTAAAGTAACAAATAGTATATTTTGATGTGCATTCACACTCCCTCAGTTCTTACTCTGAAGGTGGATAGAATTCTTTGTCATAAGTCATTCAGAATTGTCCTGGATCATTGTATTTCTGAGAGTAGTGGAGGCATTCCCAGTTGCTCATCACACACTATTGCTGTTACTCTGTATCATGTTCTCCTGGTTCTGCTCACTTCACTCTGCATCAGTTCATGTAGTTCTTTCTAGATTTTTCTCTAATCATCCTACTCATTATTTCTCACAGCAGACAGTATTCCATCATTCCTATCCCAAGCTCAGATGAGGAAAGTAATATCACCTGGCTATTAAGTGATAGATTCAGGATGAGAAATCAACTCCGAGCTTTTACTGTTAGGATAAGTTTCTTTCCATCACCCATGCTGCCTCCATATAGTATGGGCTGAAATCAAATCTGGGAAGAAATAAGCATATCTTGGGGTTACCAGATGATCCTCATTCTTTTGTATAAGCCAATATGACTTGGGTTTGTAGCTCTTCAAGCATATCAAGGGGTGGCTTGGTTGCACAGTGGTTAGAGTACCACTGGGTATAAACTCATCTTCCTGAGTTCAAATCCTGCCTTAGACACTAGCTGTGTGACCCTGGGCAAGTCACTTAACCCTATTTGCTTCCCTTTCTCCATCTGTAAAATGAACTAGAGAAGGAAATGTCAAACCACTCCAGTATCTCTACCCAGAAAACCCCAAATAGGGTCATGAAGAGTGTGTCAGACAGGTCTGAAATGACTGAACAACAGCAATAATCATATCACAGTCCTTCTTCCTACCCATTTTAAAAAGAAGTTCCCTGTGGCACAGAGTCTACTATCCTTATCCTGGCATTCATGACTCTCTGCAAACTAGTTCTTTTCCTAACTTTACAACTGTATCTCTGCCACACAAACCCTCTGAGACAGCTGGAATGATCTGCCTCTGCCCTCTGAACACAATGTGTGCATTCCTCAGGCCAGGACTTTGGACATAGCATTCCTTTTGCCTGGGAGCCCCTCCCGCTGCCTTCTCTCTGTCAAAACGAACCCAACCCATCCTCCCAAGGCCAGCTCAGGTTCCACATCATCTGTGAATCCAGTTCCATTCACAAGGATTTCCTAAACGCCCACCACCACTGTACGTGGTGCCAGCCCAGGGGCTGGGGGGTGAGAAAACAAAAACGAGATCATCTCTGCCTTCAGGAAGTTTAAATTCTACTGAGTAAGGGGAGGCAACATAGACAGGCAGGAAGGGGGGGGATTATTAAGGGTTTACTATGTGCCAGGCACTGAGCAGGAAATTAGAAAAAAGACAGTTGCTCCCCTCGAGGAGCTTCCATTTGAACAAGGAAGGCAATTGAACGGAGGCCAACAAATGAGAGTGGGGTGGGGAGAAGGTAAAATGGTGGTACTTTGGGGGACAAGGTCATAAAGTGTGTGGAGAGCTAGGAGTAGACCCAGGAGAGGAGTGAGCATGCATCACTTGGGTTCCTCATGAAACAGAGTTCTGGTCAATTAACTGCTCATTAACTGGATAAGGGGCTGTAGGTGTAGACATGTTTTCAGGGTAAGAAGGCTGTTGGTACTGAGGTGGAAATATAGAATTACAGATATAGGAAGGGGTCCTAGAGGTTATCTAATTTAACCTCCAGATCTTATAGATGAGGGAACTGGCACCCAGCGAGATTAAGTGACTTGTCCAAGGTGACACAGGTAATTAGTGGTAGAGCTGGGATTATAAATTCTCTGCCTCCAAACACAGGGTTCTTTGAGGTAGTTAAGTGGATAGAGTGCTGGTCCTGGAGTCAGGAAGACCTGAGCTCAAATTTGGCCTTAGATACTTAATAGCTAAGTTCCTGGGCAACTTATTACTGTTGGCCTCAGTTTTCTCAACTATAAAATGGGGGTCATACCAGCATCTACCTCCCAGGGTTCTTATGAAGATCAAATGAAATAATATTTGTAAAGCACTTAGCACAGTGCCTGGCACATAATAGACTATATAAATGCTTATTTCCTCCCTCTTGCCTTCCCATGATGCACCATGCTATCATCATGATTATGGATAACTAAATAAAGAGCATATATTATTTGGGGAAGGGAAGAAGTTTAATAATTGGGGAGATGTATGATGTGGCTTTGCATAGTAAATGGCTAGGGATCCCAAGAGTTGGAGGTGAGAAGCGGGAATATGTCAGGAATGGGGAAGATGTATGAAGGCAGCAAATGAAATGTCATGGAGAGGAAATAGTGGGTGACCCATTTTGGCTGGAATGAATGGAGTGATGACAAAGATTATCAATTTTAAGAATGTTTCTGGCTTCTGAGGGCCCATATTTTCTACACTATCCTCACACTAGTTTTTCTTTCTTTCTTTCTTTCTTTCTTTCTTTCTTTCTTTCTTTCTTTCTTTCTTTCTTTCTTTCTTTCTTTCTTTCTTTCTTTCTTTCTTTCTTTCTTTCTTTCTTTCTTTCTTTCTTTCTTTCTTTCTTTCTTTCTTTCTTTCTTTCTTTCTTCCTTCCTTCCTTCCTTCCTTCCTTCCTTCCTTCCTTCCTTCCTTCCTTCCTTCCTTCCTTCCTTCCTTCCTTCCTTCCTTCCTTCCTTCCTTCCTTCCTTCCTTCCTTCCTTCCTTCCTTCCATCTTAAGATCAGTTCCAAGACAGAAAAGTGGCAAGGACTGGGCAACTGGGGTTAAGGGACTTGCCAAGGATCACACAAAAAATGTTTAAGGGCCAATTTCACTTCAGGTCCTACAGACTCCAGGCTTGTCTCTCTATCCACTGTGCCACCTCACTGCCCTGGGGCATTGTTTTCAGGAATTCAGGAATTTGAGATTGGATAGTGACCAAATTTGTTGTTATTCAGTCATTCAATTGTGTCTGACTATGTAACCCTGTGCATTTTATCTTTGGGCTTTTTTTGGCAAAGATACTAGAGGGGTTTGCCATTTCCTTCTCTAGTGTGTCCCCATTTTACAGATGAAGAACTGAGACAAATTGGGGTTAAGTGATACCCTAGGTCATACAGCTAGCAAGTATCCAAGGCTAAATTTGAACTCAGATCTTCCTGACCCCAGGTTTGGTACTCTATCCATTATACTATCTAGCCACCTATTGCCCAGATAAGAATAGTCTATAATCAATCCATAAGCATTTTAAGAACTTATTTAATATGTACTAGAAATACAGGTGCTGGAAATACAGAAATATACATAAGAGACAATCCTTGCCATTCAGGTGCTTATATTTTTCTTCTTTTTAAAATGTCTTCGGGCAGTTTTTTTAAACATGAGTTTATACTTATATATAATATTTATATAATATTTTAATTATGTAGTCATAAATTTATAACATATTTAATATAATATTTATATAATTTAATTATAGGTGTATCTGTAAAGATTGTATATATTTATATAATATTTATATGGTCAATTATAATATTTATATTTACTTATAAATATTTATAATTATATTGTTTATATATGCATTTATAATGTTTGTATTGGTTTATATTTATACAAATATAAGTATTTACACATTTATAATATTTATATATTTGATTATAGATTTAAAGCATGCACTTATATTCTTCAAAGGAAAGAATGAAGTGTATTCTTATTCTGTAAGCAAGAGATGAATTGTTATCAAAGGGTTAGGCCATAAAGTTTAAAGGAAGTTGCCCCTGCCTGCAGGAGGATAAGCGCCCAGGCCCCAGGTGGCCAGTCAGTCCTTTAGGCAGAAATCACTGGCTTGAGCGATTCTTATCTTGGAATCCAAAGGGACCAAAATTGACAGCTGGCCTGGGCTGGCCATGTCAGAGTCTGGCTCAAAGTTCTAGGTGCAGTTATGGTGCAAGATGAGTCCTTATCTCAGGTCTTTTTGGCTGGGTCTAAAATACTCCTGGATCCTTGGGGCACAAATGGTGGGTTTAGCTATAAAACCTGGTATGAGCACAACTCCTAGGAGTTGGGAAACCCATTCCCAGATATCCCAAATGTCTCAATCTCCTCAACTTTCAAGACTTACAAAGTTGTAGTTTCTGATCGGTTCATTTAAAACAAAAGAACAAATACCAGAGCAGACAAAAAACTGAGGACTGAATCTGCAGGGCCTTGTATCAGTCTTTGGTGGAGAGGGAGAAAGGGAGGACAGTTTGCTTTTATGTAGGACCTACTATGTGCTAGGCATTACACTAAGCACTTTATAAATATTGTCTCATTTGGTTCTCACAACAACCCTAGGAGATAGGTGCCATTATTTTTCCTATTTTGCAGTTGAAGAAACTAAGGCAAAGAGGTTAAATGACTTTCCCAGGGTCACATAGCTAATACATGTCTAAGATCAAATTTGAACTCAGGTCTTTCCAACTCCAGACCCTGTACCCTATCCTTTGAACCACCAGCTGCCTTTTTCCTTATAGCACTTGCTCATCAGGAAGCTGAAGAGCTGAAGTCAATCCAAGAGATAAGAGGTCATCCAAGGGAAGAGAAACCAAGACTGACATAGGGCTCTTGAAGATCCTCCAGTTTCCATTCCACAAATCCAGCCAGTCAAAGAAGCTGCTATTCACCAGTGGTTAGTAGGCCAGAACCCATTATGGAATGACCAAGCATGCTCCAAAGTCTCTTCCGGGTACGTCCATTACGCATCACCATAACTGTCCTAAAAGCAGGTTCTCCAGCCTCTTCTGCATGGGGAATCATATTGGCCAAGTGTTTAGCTGCCTAATAAAGACTAGGCTTATTGACCAGTCTTGTCTTACACCATGTAGGAATGTTGTCCTGCTAATGACTGTCCAAGGGACTTTAGAGCACTCACATTACAATGCTTTAGGAGTGATAGATAGCCCATGGATTTTAGCCTCGTTCTACTGTAGTCCTCTCTCAGGTGGATTTTTCTGTTGTAACTTATTCATAGCACATCAGCTATATACTTTTCCCCCCTAAATGTTTATGCAATGGATCACTAGATACAATGTCTGTGGGTGGCCAGAAAATTTGAGCATCTCTCCTACCCCAGGGAGCTATGGATACGGTGACCAGATGTGAAAAGGTAATTTCTTTCTCCCCACATCTGAAATGTGGGAAGAGCTGAAAATCTCTAGAAAGTTGAGAAGGCAACAGAATGCTAGGGGTTGAATGAGACTTCTCAGTGGTGGAGCACTTGGAAAGAGTGAGTAAGGGCAGAGGAGCAGGTTGCTGGGGACTTTGACCATGACCATGAATGAGAGGGAGAGACCAAGAGGCAGAGACAAAGAGAAAGAGACAGAGGCAGAAAGAGATAAAGAGACAGAGAAACACAGATAGAAAGAGACAGAGATAAAGGTGGAGACAGAGACAGATGAAGAGAGGAGAAAGAAGATGGAAACAAAGACACAGATACAGAAGGACACAGAGACAGAAAGACATAGAAAGAAAGAAAAGAAAGAAGAGATAGACACATAGAACAGAGACAGAGAGAAGAAAGACAGACACAGAAACAGAGATGGGAAGAAAGAAAGAAAAGAAAGTAAGAAGGAAAGAAAGAAAAGAAAGAAAGAAAGAGAGAGAAAGAAAGAGAGAAAGAAAAAGGGAGGAAGGAAGGGAGGGAGGGAGGAAGGAAGGAAGGAAAGAAGGAAGGAAGGAAGGAAAGAAGGAAGGAAGGAAGGAAAGAAGGAAGGAAGGGAAAACAGACATTGACAGAGACAGGGAGAGAGAAGAAAGAAGAGAGACAGACACAGAACTAGATAGAGACAAAAAGAAATAGAAGAAAAAAGAGCGAGACACACATAACAAGTCACAGACAGAAACAGAGACAGAGAAAGAAGAAAGAAAAGAGCCAGAGACAAAAAGACAGAAAAGAAAGAAGAAACAGCATAAATAGAAAATACAGACACAGAAAGACAGACAGACATAGAAACTGTCACAGAGACAGAGACAGAAAGAGAGAGAAAGAGGAGAGGGAGAGAATGGTGAGAGCAAAATGCAACTCCCCCCTCTCTCAGCTGTAAACCCTATGGTGAAACTCTTATATCTCTACCTCCTCCTTTGAGGTAGTTCACTTCCCATTACTTGTTTCTTTTAAACAATCTGTTTGGTTTCTGTATTGGTCAAGTGTACTCAAAAGGAGCTAATTTTTCTAAGATATTGTTCTGTCTGTAGAGTGTGTGCAAGTGTGTGAGTGTGTGTTTGATTTAAATGAAGATAAGAAGTGAGGGGTGACACTTTGGGATTCGGAGAAAGAAGAAAATTCTCTTTTTGACTCATTCAGGTGTTGGCTTGGGGGGGTGCTTTACATGAATCAAAGAGTTCCTGATAACTTTCTCCCCCAAAAGCGGGGAAAGAGGAGGCCATATGAATCTTGGCCATTAAAGGAAAAGAGACTTCATAAGAAAGGCATATGAGCCATTTCTTTCAAAGTCAGTTTCCTTGAGTGCCTCAGATGTCTCTTTGCTCTTCTCATGGTGTTAAAGAGCCTCATACTAAAGGAAGTCAGATCTACAGATGCTAGAAGGGAGGAGTTGGGAAAATCTGATTCTAGCCACATGAGGGTGGGGGGGGGGCGCAGAGAGAGGGAACAGAGTTTTCCATCTTTAACCCTCACCCACTATCAGACATGGTGGCTTGTCCTGGTTGGGTGTTTTTTCTTAATCTCAAAATTATCCTCCGCTCTGGGAACTTAAATATTGCTTTAATTCTTCCTTTCTTTAAGCAGATGTTTCTATTCAGATATTCATTAACTATTTATTAAGCACCTATTCTTCGCCAGTCACTGGATACAAATAAGAAAAAGAAAGGCCATCCTTGTTCTCAGGGAGTTTGTGACTGTCAGCATACGAACGAAAAGGAAAACAAGTATCAAGCATTACCACTACCAGGACTGAAGACATCTATGTTACAATGATTAAATTTTGATTTCTTATCATTTTAATTTTTATATTTCTTAAGTGATTTAATTTTCCCTTTAATTCCTTTGGTTTGAATATAGAGTTGAATTTAGCTGGTTTTTCTTATTATTTGGAAGCTTTATTGCCTGTAAAGCCTCCCGGCCAGTGAGAAGCCTTATGGTAGGAAAATAGAAAAGGGATAGAAGTTCTGGATGCCATGAAGGGCGTGAGGGGGCTAACTTTTGAGATGTCAATAATGAGTCAGAGATCAGTTATTATTAATATTTTGGAGCCGCAGCCATGCTCTGATCAATGGACGTCACTGAAAGGCTATTTCCATCCAGAGATCCCATTTTAACACTTCACTGGTCAGAGAATGATATAACTCAGCAAAGAGAATGAATAGAGACTAAGAGAGAGAATTAGAGAATGCTAGGTATTAGCACTGGAAAAGAAAGAGACATCTGGCCGAAGGCCAGGCCTCAGGTAGAGATAGAGAGGAGAGAGAAAGGTGGAAAGACAGTGTTGAGCAAACCTGTGAGATAGTCCAAGGAGAGAGGAGCTGGCCACGGCTTCCCAATTTAATCTCTTTGATACGCAAATGAACTCAATACATATAGATGAGTTACATAGTGTATTGCCATTGGATAATTGCAAATTACGACAAGGTGAAGGTGGAGTTTTTATCCTCAGGTGAGTGAGACAAAGGGAAGCCAGGTTTCATGCCCTAACTCCAGCCATGCTGGGAACAGAGTTCATTGCCATGCGCAGGATGGCCATGTGCCCATTCACAATCCTTGTCTCTCCATAATACCTATGGGCTGGACTGCTACAGCCTGTTAATTTTATAATTTTAAGGCACCTTTTCCTTTCTTTTTGATGAAGTAAACATCTCTTTAATTAATGCCATCTGAGGGGCAACATACTGTAGTGGGTTATGGAGAGCTGCCCGGGCAGTCAAGAAGGCCTGAGTTCATGTGCTGTCCCTTACCCTCTTTGTTGTTGTGTCCTATTCTTTGTGACCCCATTTGGGATTTTCTTGGTAAAGATACTGGAGTGGTTTGCCATTTCCTTCTCCAGCTCATTTGACAGATGAGGAAACTGAGGCAAACAGGGTGAAGTGAATTGCCCAGGGTCCCACAGATAGTGTCTAAGGCTGGATTTGAACTCATAAAGATGAGTCTTCCTGACTCCAGGCCCTGAGCTCCATTTACTTCACTAATTAACCCCTTCTGATTAATTAACACTACCTTCTTAGTGTTTTAGAAGATTCTAAAATTAAGAATTGCAAAGAAAGTGCCCATATATGTTAGTGAGGAAAGTCTTCCTCACCTGTGAGCTCCCTCTACTAATGAAATCACACTTCTAATTCCAATGTACACTATTTTTAGATCTTTTTCTCATTGGAGTTTTCAGTTTGGTGGCTTTTTACACTTTTCTGCTTACAATTTTTTTGTTTTATATTTTTTGTTAGGTAATATTTGTTCATAATACTTTGTTATATACTATTTGTTTTATATTTTCAGTCTCTGTGGTTCTTTCTATCACATCTGTTCTGCTATACCCATGTTGCATTTGCATATGAGAGGTTTATGTGATGGTGCTACCTGTGTCACTCTTCCATGGTCATCTACCAGTGAGCAGATGGAAAGCTGTCCCTGGCATTGTTGCTAATTTGTGTATTTACACTACCATTTTGTGGCAGCTAAGTGGTGGAGTGGCTAGAGTGCCAGGTCTGGAATAGGGAAGACTCGAGTTCAAATTTGATCCTCCATGCGTAATATCTATGATACCCTGAACAAACCACTTAACCCTGTTGGCCTCCATTTTTTCATCTGTAAAATGAGTTGGAGAAGGAAATGGCAAACTGCGTCAGTACCCTTGCCAAGAAAAGCAAAAACCTCAAATGGGATCATAAAAAGTTAGACAAGACTGAAAAATGACTGAACAACAAGTACCATCTCTTGGTACTCATCGGTTGCTTAGAGCATGGCTTTATAGCATCATTGTGGTATAACGCTAAATGGTTGGCTCTGTTTCACATTTTGATTAGTCAAATGTCATCATGGATCAACATTAGGAAGATATGAGTATTGCATGTGAAATATATTGGTTTAGGGGGCACTAATGCCCATGGGAGACATTTGGACTAGACTCTTGGTATAAAACTAAGGATATTATATATATATTGACAGACACATAAAAGAGAATCAGGGCAGGGTTTTTAATGGGCCATCAGAGACATGGGCTGTGAATTACTTGATCCATCAAAACACTCAAATATCCCTGAAAAGACCCACAGAGGGGATAGCTTCTAGAACTAGCTTGCAATTGCCCATCTGACTGTTACAGAAGTTTAATGATATACAGAATTCTATTGAAAACCAAATCCCAAATCTTGACCATTAAACAGAGGAAACACACCTGAGTAGCAAGGTTCAGATTTAGGTCTGTACAAGTAGGAAAAGTGGCAGAGGAAGCCGAGAAAAGATTCTTTTAAAAAAATTATTAATTAATTTAGAATATTTTTCTATGGTTACATGATTCAAGTTCTTTCTCTCCCCTCCTCCCATCCTCCTCCCATAGCCAACACTCAATTCCATTGGGTTTTATATGTCATTGATCAAGACCTATTTCCGTATTATTAATATTTGCCTGAGGGTGATTGTTTGGAGTCTACTTCCCCAATCATATCCCCCTTGACCCATGTGATCAAGCAGCTATTTTTCTTCTGTGTTTCTGCTCCCACAGTTCTTTCTCTGGATGTAGATAGTGTTCTTTCTCATAAGTCCTTCAGAATTGTCCTGGATCATTGCATTGCTGCTAGTAGAGAAGTCTATTACATTAGATCGTACCACAGTGTATCAGTCTCTGTGTATAACATTCTCCTGGTTCTGCTCCTTTCACTCTGCATCAATTCCTGGAGGTCATTCCAGTTCCCATGGAATTCCTCCATTGTTTCTTTTAGCACAATAGTATTCCATCACCAACATATACCACAATTTGTTCAGCCACTCCCTAATCGAAGGTCATCCCCTCATTTTCCAATTTTTGGCCACCACAAAAAGTGCAGCTATGAATATTCTTGTACAAGTCTTTTTCCTTATTACCGAGAAAAGGTTCTTGCCATCAAAATCAGCTATGTTGCCTGTGGGTGAGATTGAGTCCATATTCTCTATGCCATAAACCAAAGCTTTGCCTGTTTCTAGAGGAAGGTCTAGTTCCTCTAAGCCATGCAGAGGAGCATTTCCTGGAAAAAGGGCCAAAGCCTAGCCTCTGGCCTCTGGATGACAGAAAGGGATCACCTACCTGGGCCTCAGTGAGAGCTAGATCCTCTGGGTTGTAGGAGGCTATGTAAGCAGGTGCAAAACTCAATACCTCATTAAAGACCACACTATTGGAGTCTGAGAGGAATTTTCTCAGGAAAGGATACTTGCTCTCCTGGGGAAAGCTCACTAGAGGTCTGGGCCATGTGTTCAGCAGAACTCCTAATGGGCTTGGAGGCCTTGGAAAGGAGACAAGATAAATTGCTTGATGGGGAGTCTTGTGGGGAGGCCCCACATTTGCATGCCCTCAGAGACTAAAGAAAAGCAACCCTAGACTCACATATTTGGAATGCTTACTAAATCTCAAGTGGTTCTCTAGGCTAGGCCCAACAGCTGAATTTGCATTTACTGAGTCTGGAAATACCATTCAGTACAAATTTGAATTTCCATTCAAATTTCAGTGGCTTATAAAGATTGGTTGTGAGAGGGGTGAAATCCCCAGAAAGAGAAGAAAGATGGAAGATGGAAGCAAGTGGTCAAAGGAATCCAGGGTTACTCTGACTTAAGGGTATCACAAAAGACTCCTCTAGAAATGATCATTGGTGTGATAAATTAATGGAGCATGTGAAACCATTCAAGCAAGTGGAATGTCATCCATAAGATGGCCTACATCACAAAAATTCAACCCCAACGACCTCAGGGTCATGTGCTAATGTGTGGGCCCCAGGAAACTAAACACAAACTCAGAAAATCTGGTGGTGGTGGTGGGAAGTCTGTTCTTTTAAAAAACTAGAGGAATATACAAATGGGGACCATAGCAGACTGGTGCATGCACACTGTCATCACGAGAAAACCAAAAGGTTCCAACTATGAAGAGTCATGTACCAATTGAGTGTGCTCATGAGTTGAATGAGGTATTGTTGCTACAGAATTTGAGGTCTAAAGAAGGCTAGGTAGAGTAGAAAGAGTGCCAGACCTGGAATCAGGAAGACTTAAGTTTAAATCTGGTCTAGGATAACCATGGGCAGGTCACTGAACCACTGTCTCTCTCAGTTTTCTCTACTGCAAAATGGGGATGGTAATAATGGGGTTGTTGTGAGATAACACCTAGAAAGTGCTTAGATAGTGCCTGGCACATAGTAGGCTCTTAATTAATACTCAATTCCTTTCTTCCCAAGAGCCCAACACTGGGAAAAGGAGATGGGGGCCAGAGAATGATGTCACCCCAGATACTGAAAATAATCAGCATGATCTCACCATCTTATTCCCTATGGGTCTCGCCTATCTGGACTTATAAGACCCCACACAAGGGTGACAGTGGAGACTGAAACTGTAGACTTAACCACTCGTTTCTGAAAATGGAGCACAAGGAACCATCATGTTCCAGTCATCGTCTGAGAGATAGCTAAGGAAAAATGTACTTTTATGGCTTTTGAATATTTATGCCATATTTGGCATACATCAAAAAGTGCTTGGATTTCCCAGTGAAGTTGCTGGTGTCGATAGGGCAATAGGCATCTTGGCTTGGCCGTTTTCAAACTTGCCATCTTTTAATGGAGTGTCAGGCATAATTGGAACCAATTCCAGTCTGCTTGAGATATTAGTAGGATACTGTAAACAATGAGCTGAGTCTCAATTCTTGTACTCTTTGGCCATCCAGGCAGTCTGTGCAAAGGTTTAAAGGAGAATGGAGACAAAGTGGGAGGCAGAGAACATTACAAGAACAATGGTTTACCAATTGCTCTCTCTCTCTCTCTCTCTCTCTTAAAAAACAACAACCCCTTACCTTGGAACCCCTATCTTGGAATCAATACTGTGTATTGGTTCTAAGGCAGAAGACTGGTAAGGGCTAGGCAATGGGGGTTAAGTGACTTGCCCAGGGTCACACAGCTAGGAAGTGTCTAGGTTTGAATTCTGGAGAGGCCCCATCTCTAGGCCTGGCTCTCAATCCACTGCTCCCCAATCTCTATCTTTTTTAAAGTTTTGGTTGCTGCCTACTCTTTCTTTTATCAGCAGAGTTATCCTGAGTCTCTCCCCATTCCCTTCCAGAGAGCCATCCCATAAAACGAGTAACATATTCTGTGATCCATTGACACTGGTCTCCTTGTTGATCCATAAACAAGACACTCAAACTCTCTGTTTGGAACATTTTCTCCAGCCATGACTCCCAGAACAACAACAACAACAAAAAAAAACACCCAAACCGTAATCATTTAATAGAGAAGACAACATGAAAACAACTATACACAAACAAGATACTAAGGGCAGCCAGGGAGCTCGATGGCTAGAGAGCCAGGCCTAGAGATAGGAGGTCCCAGGTTCAGATCTGACCTCAGATCCTTCCTAGCTGTGTGACCCTGGACAAGTCACAACCCCTATTGCCTAGTCTTTACCACTCTTCTGCCTTGGAACTAATATTTAATATCAATTCTGTGATAGAAGGTAAGGGTTAACCCCGCCCCCAACAAAACCAAGATAAAGGAGAAGAATGCAGCAGAATACTAGACTAGAAAAGATAGAGAATACTGGTGTCATGGAAGCTGTGACCATGTTTGGAAAGGAGTTCCCATTTTCCCTCTCATCTGAAAGGAGTGGGAAGCTGAAAATCTTGAAAGGAGCAAGAAAGGAACAATGCCTGTAAGGGGAGACTGGAGCTTCTGCACTGATGTATACAGAAGAGAGCAAGAATGAGAGAGTTGACCATCTCCCAGCACTCTGTTTTTATGGCTGAACTTGGCAAGTGAGAGAGAATGACAAAGTAACAGGGAAGTATAGACTGTAGTCATTCCCTTCCTGTTCTGAACTAGAAAGACTAAACACCCAGATCCTTATCTCCTAATTCATGCTGGCTTTTTCTTTGAGTCTACATCCCATTCCTTGTTTCTTTTAAACAGTCTATTTTTTAAAAACCCTTTCTCTCTCTCTCTCTCTTAGCAACTCTTAAAACAGAAAAACAAGGGATTAAATGGTTTTTTTTTTTGCCCAGGATCACACAGCTAGGAAATATCTAAAGTCAGATTTGAACCCAGGACTTTCAGGACTGACTATCCACCAAACCATCTCACTGCCCCAATCCCTTGTTTCTCAAAAAGAAGTCAGTTTCTCTAAGGCTAGCCTCAGGCCTAGGAAGACATGTGCTGCCATCTGGATTCTGGCAGGACTTGAATGTTGTGTCAACCTGGGCAAATCTCTTAACCTCTCAATGATCCAGGCAATTCTGTAAAACTGAAAGTTGAAGAAAAGTTCCCAGCTTGCTTCGAAAGTTTCCTAACCCCAAAACATTCTAGGTTTAGCCTGGATCCCTAATATTTATATACATACATATATATAGTGCTATATGCTTTTCTACACATATCATAATTTGTGGGAAAAGGCATGGGAAGCTTGTCCTTTCCCTGACATGGGGAGAAGCAGTATCCTGCTGCCAGCTGGCTCACTCCATCGTGGAATCAAGAATCACCAGTCTGGCCCCACGCCTCGCCTTGCTATTCCCTATAGCTTGGCCGTCTTGCACCCTGTGGGTCCCAGGGCCCATCTCTCCAGGAAGAGCACACATCTCCATTTACATAGGAGCCTATGCTTCCTCAGTTCCTCAGAAACAAGGGCCCTTGTTCTTCCCTCCCAGAAGGAGGAAGCTGAGACCCAGAGAGCCCAAATGCACAGCCTGGCTGTTTTCTCATCCCCAATGGAGCGTGTCCTCAGTGGGTGTTTTTCTTGGCTATGAAGAGCAGCTAAAGATTTTCTGATGTTGGGGCCCATTTCCATGATTAATTTCTCAATTTCTGCAAGGCAAAGGCATAAGGAGAGGGCTGGCAATTAGGTAAAAGAGGCATCTAGGTATCCTGGGAAGAGTTCTGGATAGGAAGTCGGGAGATCTGATCCCTAGTTTTCACTATGCACTAATTCATTTGTGATCTCCATCAGTCACTTTTCTTCTCTGAACCTGTTCCCTCATTTGTAAAATGAAGGAGGTCCCTTCCTTTTCTATGATTTCATGGAAAGAAATTGGAGAAAAAGGTCCACAGTCAAGTCGTTTGTCTTTCTTTTTTTTCAAAATCAAGCTCAAAGCATTTTCAAACCAATAACACCTAACCTTTGTGTCACTTTTACCTAATGATCTTATGATCCGGCCAAGTCATACCTTTTCTCTGTTTTCAGGGTTCTGATTCTCAGGGAAACAGAGGGGAAGAAGCTAACAATGTGGGATTAGAGCTCCTGGACATTTTTTTTAACTTTTTACCCTCCATCTTAGTAACAACTCTAAGAAGGAAAAGGGCAAGGTTAACAAGGTTAAGTGACTTGCTCAAGACCACACAGCTAGGAAATGTCTCAGGCCAGATTTGAACCCATGTCTTCCTAACTCCAGTCCTGGTCCTCTCTTCCCTGAGCCACCTAGCTGCCTTGCCCTGGGACATCTTAAAAAAGAATGTTGTTGAGTTGTTTTTCAGTCATGTCCAATTCTTAGTGACCCTATTTGGGTTCTTCTTGGTAAAGATATTGGAGTGCTTTGCTCTTTCCTTCTCTAGCTCATTTTTCAGATGAGGAAACTGAGACAATCAAGATTAAGTGACTGGTCCAGGGTTACACAGTTAGTTAGAGCCTGAGGTTGGATTTGAACTTAGATGAATCTTCCTGACTCCAGGCTTACTGCCCTTCTTTAAAATAAAAAGGAAATACTATCTAAATTGCATTAAACTACAATATAGTCAGATTCAAGAGTTGGACTTACATAGCAAATGGATTAACTTTGTAGAAACTAGACTTGCTGAAGAAATCCTATAGGAAATGGTTCTGATTTTCACATGGTCCCTGAGTTGTAACAAGGGTGAGGCAACTGGAACATCGTGCCAGGATACAAAATCTATAGGGCACTTATAGCACCATCCAATAGCTCGATTTGTCCCCATGCTTTCTTCAAGACCCCATATCTTAATTTCCCTGCAACAACTTCTTCATCTCATTCTCAGCAGTTTCCCTATCAGCCTCCAGACCTCCAGCAGCCTAGGAAACTTGAAGTACCATAGGGCTAGCTTCCTCCTCATCTACTCCCAATGGGTTATACCCCAGGTGAATCCTTCTACAATTAGAACTGCTTCTGCATGATTCATTTGTCACTCCTCTGGTACACTAGAAGTCCAGTGACCTGAATTTGAGTCCTGGCTTAAGTTTTATGATTTCCCTTCTCTGGGCCTCAGTTTTCTTATCTGAAAAATGAGGGGACTGGGCCAGATAACTTCTCAGGCCCTTTCCAAATAAAAAAATTCCACCCCAGTATGGTTAGCACATATACATTTCCACAAACATACTTGTAGACTCACACCCACTGAATCCCAACACTGATGCCAATGGAATACTTTTTCAGTACATTAAAGGTTGGGTTTGGTACTCTCTCTACCCACCCAGATTGTAGTCAATCCCTCTGTAATCTGGCAGGCAGTTTTTGAGAGCTGATAGTTTTTTGAGGCCAAAAATTTCATCACCCTGAGGCCAACTTGGTAAAAAGCCTCTTCAAATTAAAATAGGCCAGTCCTCAGCCAGGAGATACTGTCCATCACTGGATTTATTCTTGAAAGCTTTCCAGCTTGATTAGAACTGCTAAAGCCTGCCCTCCCTTGGCATCATCTTTGAGAACCTCCGTGACATGACAAGGTATTAGGGTAGGATGCTAGCAGAAGACCACTATGGTGGCAGGGTTCCCAGTGGCTTAACAAATACATCATTGGCCTCCAGCCCTGGGGATTGTAAGTCTGAGCTCATCTGGGTGGCAATGTATTACTCAAAAGGATACCCCTCCTTCTTAAAAGGCTATGTAAGTCAGGCCAGGCCCTGGAGGAGGCATAGTTAGACAGCAGTTTATTTCAAAAAGAATTTGGAGATTCTAGTGATTGAAGGCTCTCTGTGGGTCAACAGTGTAGTATAGGAGCCAAAAAAATGAAGAGGATCTTAGGTTGTGTTAAAGATATGAGGAGGTGATTATCCCTATCATGGCTAGGCATCCTGGGCTATGGTGTTCAATAGTGGGCACTGCATACACTTCTTACTAGGATCTTTATGAATATCTACCACCAAGAGCATTTCCTTATACAAAGAAAAGAAAAAGAGGAGTGTGTGTGGCATTGTGAATTTCTTTTCTGAAAAACAATAATAGCATTTGTTTAAGCCTTTAAAGGTTTGTCAAGCACTTTACAAACATTATCTCATAGGGTCCTCTCAACAACCCTGGGAAATATTTGCTATCATTATCCCCATTTTATAAATGAGGAAACTGAGGCAGGCAGAGGTAAAATGACTTGTCCAGGGTCATGCAACTGAAAAGTATTTGAAGCTAGATTTTAACTTAATAGATTCCATGTCCCCTCCAACCTTACACACATACATACATATGTGTATAGTCCATGTGTGTTTATATTTGCAAATGCATATAATATACAACACATACATAATTGTCTTTTATCTGTGTATATGTATATATGTGTATAAATACATATATAAAATATACTAAATTTAATTCAGTACTTCTAATACTTTCTTGCTTGTTTGTATATCCTCTGAAACCTTCTTCTGTTCTCTCTCTCTCTCTCTCTCTCTTTTTTTTTTAAATAAACCCTTACCTTCCATCTCACCAAGCTGTATAGGGCTGGGCAATGGGAGTTAAGTGACTTGCCCAGTGTCACACGGCTAGGACATGTCTAGGTTTGAACCCGGGACATCCCATCTCTACGTGTGGCTGTCTATCCACTATGCTACTTAGCTGCCTCCTTCTGTGTCTTCTTTTAAATGTTTCATGGACATTCCTTTCTTATCTTTTAAAAAATATCACTATCATTCTCCTTCCCTACTACCATCTCTTCAATAAAAGATCTTTTAAGAGTAATAAACATAGTCGAACCAAACAAATCAACACATTGAGTCTTTCTGAAAATGTGTTCCATTCTGCATTTCTTGCCAATAACTTCTTTCAAGAGGTAGGAAGCAAGCTTAAAATCCATCCTCTATGTGGTTTTCCGCCATTAGAATGTAAGCTCCAGGAGGAAGGATTGTCTTTCTTTTTGCTTGAATTTGTATCCTCAGTGGGTAGTGCAATGTCTGACCCAGAGGAAGTGCCTAATAAATCTGGCCATTGCAGTGATCTGAGTTCTTAAGTCATTCATAGCTGTTTTCTTTTACAACTTTGTAGCTGCTGTTAAAATCTATTCATTAAAAGTGATATTGAGGGGGCAGCTGGGTAGCTCAGTGGATTGAGAACCAGGCCTAGAGACAGGAGGTCCTAGGTTCAAATCTGGCCTCAGCCACTTCCTAGCTGTGTGACCCTGGGCAAGTCACTTGACCCCCATTGCCTAGCCCTTACCACTCTTCTGCTTTGGAGCCAATACACAGTATTGACTCCAAGATGGAAGGTAAGGGTTTAAAAAAAAAAAGTGATATTGAAACTTCTCTGAGTTACTGTAATACTATGTATTATAATATGTATATAATAGATGCAAGTATGAAAAAGACAATTTTAATCTGTATTTGTGGTCCAATTATAATATAGGGATGATATCTTCCTAAAGGCAGAATTAGATAAAGTCATAAGACAAAGAAGGGATGTAAAAATTTTCTAATTAAATGGAATAGTAAGAGAAAGCAACAGAATTAGGCTTTTTTCCCTTTAAGATATATATATATATATATATATATATATGTATGTATGTATGTATATGTACATGACTGGCTTCCAAACAGACTTTGATTATGTTTTAGTATTAAGTTCTCAAAACTAGACCAAGGATTATATATAAAATTATACAACTGTAAAGAAAGTGAAATATTTTCCCCATTTCAAAAGTATCTGTCTGATAGTTTAAAAGATAGAAGAGTTTATTTTATAAGTTAGATCCTCAAGAATTTTTTAAAAAGATATCAGGTATAAGGTTTAGATAAAGATAAAAACATAAGAAGTATGTAAAAATTGGAATTCTCTGAAGTTTCAGGTTGGAGAATGAAATTATTTAAGAGGATTGTACTAAATTGTATTGTCTTCTTTTTGGCAGATTTTAATCTAGAATCCTCTACAAGTGATTTGGAACCAGAGAACCCAATTCCCCTTAGGGCCATCCTGGGAATGAAGTCTAGTCCAAAATGCCCAAGAGTAGACATCCAAGGACCAGATAACTATATGAGACATCTGGGACTCGAATGTTGCTAATGAATTTCTAGGATACAAGGAGACTTGATGTTAGTTAATATGGATGTATGATGCTTACGTTTTCTTAGTTACCTTGATGACATCTAAATCCCCCTTCTCAAAACTGTCCATTGTAAGCCCTCTAACTAGTTTGATCTATAATCTGACATGTAAATTCTGATAATAAACATATGGAAAATCTTATAGATTTGGCTTATAGATAAGTCCATGGGCAGAGCAGACAGTCTACTCCCCCCAAAATCAAAAGGGGGAAAATTAAGGAAATTGAGGGTAACTGAGGGGATTAGGACAGCAAGTGCTTAATTGTGGGAACTGAGTGAACCACACTGACTTCATTTTGTGACTCAAATCTGGAGCTAGTTCAATTCTGTTTCTATTCAATTATTGGCCTAGTCCAAATTTTGTTTTGTGAGAAAAGCTTTTCAGCTGTGGGAGTTGGAAGAAAACCTTATTGCTAATTGTTTGAAACTAACCCCATGTGACTGGGAAACTGAACCATTACTTGCTGTTTAGAGACCTCTAAGGACCTTGGTCCATGGTGGTGAGCCTATGGCACATGTGCCAGAGGGGGAATTCAGAGCCTTCTCTGCGGGCACATGCATCATTGCCCCAGCACAGAGTTCACCAGAGTTCATTACTAGAAAGCCAGAAGGATGTGGGCCAGGTTGCTCCCTTCCCCCTAGCTTGAGGACATTTCTCACATCACCCACCCCTCTAAAATTTGCCATCACTGACCTAGATTATTATGTTGACCAGAAATGCAGTCAGATCCTAGTATTAATACAAAGAGTTTTCTCATAATTACACATCTCAAACAACCCATTGATCTTATTTGAAAACTAGTCTCATACTAATTAATCAGTTATCATTTCCATTTTTCTTTGATTGTTCACAGACACTTGTGGGGAGTGGGATACCTCTTTTTCTGAATTCAGGGAATTGCATCTTTTCATTCTCTTCCTCCTAACGTATCTTTTATCAAATCCTAATCTTTTTTTATCCTAATCTTTTATCAAATTAGAAATCAGATTACCTAAGGTATTGTTTCTTTTTAATTAATTGGCTTTATTTGATTTATGCTTTTAGCATATAAAAGTTGGTCTCTTCTTGTATTTGGGGTCCCAGCCCCAAGCTGAAGAAGGGGGTTGGTCCTTGGGCACTGCCATGAATTGCTTAATAAATCGATATACTCAGAAGTTTGAACCTTTGTTTCTTTCCTTAGTCATTTCAGTTTTCACTTGCTACACCTGGTTCTGCTAACTTCACTCTGTATCAGTTTATAAAAGTCCTTCTAGATTACTCTGATATAATATTTCTTATGATACAATGATATTACATAACATAATATAGTGTTGACCCAGTCATTCCCTAATTAGTAGGAACTTTGTTTCTATTTATTTGCTACAACAAAAAGCACATTGTTATAAATATTTTTGTGCACTGGAGTCTTTCATTCTTTTTTTGAGTAATAGTTTATAGGTCAGGTATACAATTTAGTGACATAACACTTTTCAATATGGCTACATCAATTCATAGTTACTCTAGCAATATATTAGAATGCCTCTCCTCTTAAAGTCCTTTCATCAATTATCATTATCCATGGTCATCTATGTCAACCTGATAGTTGCGAAATATTAACTCAATGACACTTTAATTTTAATTTTCTCTAGTTAGTAGTAACTTGGAATTTTTTTATATGAATTGTATATTCACATCATTTGACCATTTATTTATTATATAATAGTTCTCATTCTTATATATTTGTGTCATGGCACAGAGTTCCCTACTTATCATGACTATCAAAACTTTATAGGTGTGATTTGCTGCAAAGTTTCTCCCACTTAACAGTTTTCCTTGTAGTTGTAACTTTATAACTGCTTTGATTTTGTATGAACAGAAATTTCAGTTTTATATAATTAATATTGTTCATTTTACTCCTGGGGTCCTCTCTATCCCTCATTTGCTCAAGAATTCTTTCCTTACCACAGTTGTAAAGGTATTCCCTTTCCTTCTCCTCTAATTTGTTTATGATATATGACCTTTTATATTTAGATTATATCTATATTTGGGAACTTCCTGTAGTATATGGTGTGAGATATTGGTCTAGACATGTAGTTCCTGTCATGCTTTCCAATTTTTTCAGCAGTTTTGATCAAATAGATAATCTTTTCCCCAATAATGAGAGGCCCTCTGTGACTATATTCAATTGCTTATGAGTCCTGTGTATCTAATCTGTTGCACTGATTCACTTTTCCATTTTTAACCAATACCAAATAATTTTGGTGATTACTGCTTTGTAGTATACTTTGAGCTTTGATATTACTACCTGTTTCCTTCCCGCTTTTTTTTATTATTTCCTGAGACCTTTGACCTTTTGTTCCTTTAGATACATTTTGTTATTACTTTCTTCTAGTTCTATAAAGTAACTCTTTGATGGTTTGGTTGGTATGGCACTGAGTCCATAAATTAATTTGGGTAGCATTGTTTTTATTATATTGGTAGGGTCCATCCATGAGCAATTAATTTTTTCTAATTATTTAAGTCTATTTTTAGAGAGTATGTGTTAGTATAATTCTTGTGCAAGTCTTGGTAGAGACATATTTTAGGAATGATGTTGCTAAACTAGAGACCATTTAAAGGAGGACAATTCAAGATGACGAGGGGCCTCAAATCCATGCTCTATGAGGAGGGGTTGAAGGAACTAGATGTTTAACATGGAGAAAAGAAGACTCTTGGGTGATAATTGTTTTCAAGACCCTGAAGGACTGTCACATGGAAAAGGGAATAGACTAGTTGTTCTGTTTACCTCTAGAGGGTAGAATTAGAGCAATGGGTGGAAATAGAAAAGAGATAAATTTAGGCTTGACATCAGGAAAGAACTTCTAAAAATCAAAGCTGTCCTAGAGAGCAATGGGCTATTTTAGGAGGTAGTAGAATCTCTATCACTGAACATCTTCAAAGAAGCCACCTAGTCAGTAGTCAGGTATGTTGTAGTGAATATTCCTTTTGGCACCTAGGTTGTATTGAGGTTTTTTCTCTCTCTGAAATGCTTTGGTTCTATGAAGATTGAAACATACTCTATTTCATTTTATTTCTTTCCTTTTGTTTGTTCAAATCCTCTTTCACAAAATGACAAATATGAAAAGATGTTTTATACTATTGCACATGCAAAATCTATATCAGATTGTTTACTCTCTGGTGGGGGGAGGGAGGATGAGACTTTGGATCAAACAAAAAAACATGGCTAAATAATTGTTTTTTTCATGTAATTGAGGGGGGGAAATAAAATAATATTTTTCAAAAGTTCTTTGATCCTGTGACTCTGTGAAGAGCCTGAGGCCCCTCTCCCCACAGTCTCTAAATCACAATTAAAGATCAGTCCTCTCTCTCTGATCACTACTTCCTACTTGGGATTGGAACCTATACCTGCTATAGAACCACTCTGCCCAATGTCTGAGAGTCAGCGCTGGGCTTTGGCAATCAAAGACCTGTATTCACAATCTGCTCCCGACACTGCTTCTGTGCTTTCGGCTTCAGGGTCTCCAGGGCCCTCAGTTTTCTCTTTTATAAAATGAAAAGTTTCAGCTATAAAGTTTCTGAGGTTCCTTCCAACTCTGAGCATCATATACATTCACCCTAACCCCTCAGCTATGCCCAGAGATACATCCACCAATAGATATGGGGAGGGACTCTTCTTCAGAATGGTAGACTCCATTATGGTAATGGACCCTGAGGAAATAGAGGCAGGACTTCCTTTATTCTCCTTATTCCTTCAATGCACTGTGTAATATCCTATGGTCCCCACTGGGCAGTTCGGTGGTAGAGTGGACAGGGCACTGGGCCTGAAGTCAGGAAGATCTGAGTTCAAATCTGTCCTCAGACACTTCCCAGCTATGTGACCCCTGGCAAGTCACTTTACACTGGCTGCCTCAGTTTCCTCATCTGTAAAATGAACTAGAGAAGGAAATGGCAAATCACTCCAGTAACTTTGCCAAGTAAACCCCCAATGGGGTCACAAGGGGTCAGATGTGACTAAAACAACTGAACAACTGGTCCCCAAACTAACAACCTTCAGATTCCACCAGAGGATTTGTCCCTCTCCTCAGGCCCAGTCCCAATACTTTCTACCCATGATGCTGACCCAGCTGATTGTCACCCTCATCAGAAGGGCCACTCTTGACAAAAATGTGCAAAATGAGAGTGCTGTCCCCATCCTACTCTGTACAGATGCTGGCCTGTCACGTGGCTGAAGGCTAAATCGTTCTCCCTATCCCACCCCCAGTGAAAACCATCTGCTGAGGCCCTGCTAATTATTGCAAGGCTGGCCTTGTCTCACTCTGAGGGGAGAGTTCATGCTGTAGCGTAATGTAGCCCAGGCCCCGCTGAGCCAGGTTCAGGCAGGGGGTCCCCAGCTGGGTAATAAGCTTCCCAGCTTTATTGAATTTCTCTTCGCCCAAGCCCAGCAGCTAATCACGTTTAGCTTTAGCAGCCTCTGCTTCCCAATGACCTATGGGGGAACGGAGACCCCATGTGAGTTCTCTTCTTTCTCCCCCTCCCCCTAAGCCTCAGCTCCTGCCCCTTGATGACCAACTATCAAATCTCTACCTCCTCCCCTTCCCCCCCATATACAATCTCAAGGGTCAAGCAAAGAGGGTCAGGTGGTGCTCTTAGGACTCAGAAACTGGCTTCCTTTCTCCTCTCATTCACCCAGGACATCATTAATAATTGGGCAGACCATGTGCACAGGCCACACAGTTCAGGGGCCCCCAGCATAAGGGCAAGAGGAGACTTGCTGGTTTGTACTTTGGCTGAGATTCCTCAGTGTGTGCTTAGTATTTCCAGCCTTGTATCCTAGCCGCACCCTTCCTTTCTACCTTGATTTCCCTAGTCTCCAAAGAGGAAAGAACAGGCCTTGGCTCAAGGTGGCTGTACTGTGGGTTCTGAAGCTCAGAATCATACAGAGAATGGGCTGGCAAACTGGTCTCTTATCCCTACAACCTTATAAGCTACCTATCCACCCTGGGGACAAGAAAGCATGATCCCCTGACTCCTCTGAGCCTGGAGAATGACACCGGGAAGCTCCAGTATTAGGCAAGTTTTTAAGGGCTCAGACCAAAGCTCCCTTCCCAGCCTCCTCCTCCGACTCCTTTGTGGACAGCAGCAGTGTGCCTGGGTGCATCTGTGGACGCTTGTGTCCCTCTGGGGTTCTCTACCAGTGCGAATACTTACACACAGGTGTGGCTTATGTGAATGGGACTGAAGGCTACAAAGGAAGCAAAATCTGGCTGGTTTGGGCAATGGTGGTGGTGGGGCTCTCCTGACATTTTCTGGGGGCTCAGACTCTGAGAGTAAACCTAGGGTCAAGGGTCACTCAGAGTTCATGTGTCCAGGTGACTTCTTGCCATCTGCTCCTTGGTGGGGAGGGGAGGGCAGGCTCACACCCTGATCAAAGGACAGATAAGGCCAGATTTCTTCTAAATAAAAAGGGGACCCTGCTCCCTCTCTTACCACTGACTTCTACTAGTCACCCATAGTTTCTCATCCTTTGGCACACTGTCTGATTCTGCCTCTGCAGACAAAATTGGGTTCAATGGTGAGTTGAACTTGGGTCTTTAGAATACTCAGGTATGGGTTATAACAGGCTAAGTGCTATCTGCCATGTCGACTCCTTTCTGTACACCTCTGGCATTAGGCACATTTCTAGGAGTTCAGACCACAACTGCTCTTGCCTCTACTACTCTAATATATCCCCAAAAGAGGAGAAGCAGATAGGGTTACACCTCAGCAAATTGGGTAGAATTTCTCTGTCTAGAGAGAGGGAGCCTGCTAGCCTTATATGTTGGAGATTGCTCTGGTCTTGGAGGGAGAAGGGGGAGATTCATAGCAACTGAAAAGGTCCAGAGGGCTCCAGAAGGCTTCAACCCAACATTAAGCCCAAATGAATTTCACCTGAAGGGTCTCTTTGTGTGCTCCTTGGTCAGTGAAGACTCTGGCCTGGGTGCTGGCACATGCACAAGGAAATACATGGCCTTTGCTTTGGAAGAATGTTCAGAAGAGTTTTATTCCATTAGACTAGAAACTCCTTGAGGTCAGGGATTGTTTTTTTTTCTTTGTTTCTTTTGCCTTTGTATTCCTGTCTCCTGGAACAGTGCTTGAACTGTTGGATTCTAGAAGATACAGAGAACACATATGTGAAGGAAAGGTTGAAAAACACTTGGCAACTTATCAACAAGTCCTGACTTTATATAGTGCCTTAAACTTTGTCAAGCACCTTACATACATTATTTCATTTGGGTCTCACAACAACCTTATAAGGCAAAATCTCTTCTGTCTGTTCTTTGTCTCTGTCTGTTTCTCTATCTCCTCCCCTCCTCCCCATTCTCTCCTTTTCTCCCTTTCCACCCCTCTCCTCCCCTCTTTCTCTTCCCTTCTCCTATCCCATCCTCTTCTTTCCTCTCTCCTCTCTTCTTTCCTCCCTTCTCTTTTCTCTCCTGATTTTGCTTTCCTTCTACCCTCTTTCCTCTTCTTTCCTCCCCTACCCTCTATTTTTCTCTTCTCCTCTCCTGCTCTCCTAAGATGTTTTCATTTCTAAAGTGGTAAATACTGATAGATATAATCCACATAATGTAAAAATGGAGATTTGAATCAGAGAAACTAATTTTTACCTGCCACAGTTTGGCAATTTTAATTTTAACAATAAACAAGAAATCTTTTGGGGTCTTCAATTTTAAAGAATATTAAAGGTAATTTGGAGCCTAACCCTAATTCCTGAGGCCAAAAAATATGAAAATGGTACTAAGCCATGTTACTTTTTAAGTAAGTTCAGAGGAGATGTAGAGTAAAGGAGCCTTATTAATGGAGTTATGCTAGCAACTTCCTGGGGATGAGGTTTCTTTAAGATATTTTATTTTTACCAATTACATGTAATAACAATTTCCCTCATAAGTTTTCTGAAGTTATAAGATTCAAATTGTCCCCCCCTCCCTCTTCGAGGATATGGGAAGCAATTTGATGTGGGTTATCATGCAAAACATATTTCCTGATTGTTCATTATCTAAAAGAGGTTACATATATAGAATCTAAATTGCAAAATAAAAACCCAAATAAAGTGAAAAATGGTATGTTTTGATCTGTATCCTGTCTCCAACAGTTCTTTCTCTGGAAGTGGATAGCATTCTTTGTCAGAAGTCCTTCAGAATTGTCCTGGATCATTGTATGACCTAGTAGCTAAATCCTACAATATTGCTATTAGTGTGTATCGTGTTCTCCAGGTTCTGCTTATTTCACTCAGCATCCGTTCACATAGGTCTTTCCAGCTGTTTCTGAAATCATCCTGTTCATTATTCCTTATAGCACAATAATATTCCATCTCCATCATATATCACAGTTTGTTCAATCATTCCCCAATTGATGGACATTCCCCCCAGTTTTCAATTCATTGCCACCACAAAAAGCTGCTATAAATATTTTTGTACAAATAAGTCTTTCCCCCCCTTTTAAAAAATATCTTTGGGATACAGAGTTTGTATTGTTATTACTGGATCAAAGAATATGCACAACTTTAGAGCCCTTTGGGCATAGTTCCAAATTGCCCTCCAGAATGGCAGGATCAGTTCACAATGGAAGTGTTTCAAGTTGAGTTTGGGGCTAAAGACATAGATTAGAAGAGAAGCATGGATGAGGTATTCATGGACTTATTTCTTTTATGACGCTCTCTCTGGGCTCCCCAAACAAGCTGGCAAGTGAATGAAAGGTACTAAGGGATGAGTGAGAATATGGAAGGGGGTTCACAACCCCTTCTTTCTAGTGTATCAAGTTGGGAGGTAGTCTCAGCAACCATGACTGGTTGGTTCCTCTATTTTGATCCCTAAAGCAAAAGCAAAACTAGTCCCCACTGTGGTATTCTCTCCTGAGTTCCTTCACACCCTCCACCCCATGCCACCCCCAACCATCTTCTTCCATCTTCCTTCCTTTATCCTGGCTGTACTGTAGAGCAGGAATTTGTGGGCCCCAGCCGTTCTCTCCCAGCTGCATCTCTGAGGGTAATGGGGCTATGACAATTTTTCTAAGTCCTACTTGTTAATGTGTCACTGTACATTTCTCTTGGAAACATCAAAGGATGCTGGGCATCCCCCACCGTTTGCAAACAGCAATCGAACAAGACACTGAGGCTGAGGCCCCTGCCCGGAGCAGCTGGAACATGGGTTTATAAAATTACAGGGAATGCAAAACCACAGACATCGCCTGCTGTCTGACTTCATTACAGGGGCAGGCCTGGTGTGGAAGTATAGTCCAACAATTTGGGAGATTAGGATGTGACATCCTTCATTAGCTGTCTGACATAAACAGAAAAAAGATTTTCCTAGAAAAGTCCACAAAGCAGAGAGTCAGAAACTCAGAACACTCAGAAGCTGAAGCAAAAGCTGAAATAGACAAAAGTCTATGAGGGGAAAATAATTATATTTTACTTTTTTACAGACAAACCAGCTGATGAAATCTAATCTCAAAGAGGAAATGTACTTCTTAAAGGGATATTAGGTGTTGGTGGGAGGAAAGGACCTGGATACAGGACTCTGACTTTTCAACTTTGCTCGGCAACTATCTTCCTTTGGGACTTTGAACAAATCCTCTAAACTGTTATTGCCTCAGGTTCCCCATCTGCAAAATGTTGAAAATAACTAAATACATGGTGCTTTGTGGCCCAATAGAAAGCAGGCAGCATTTGAGATGGGAGGAACTAGGTTTATTCTAGGTTACATAACTAGGAATCTGGTTCTGTTGTACTATTATATCTAATCCTCAGCAAATCACTTAACCTTTTGGGGCCTCTACTACCTTATCTATGAAGTGAAGAGGTTGGATTAATTGATCTTAAAGATTCCTTCCAGCTCTAAATCTCTCATTCTATGATCTGCATTGACTGAAAAATATCAGGTGGGAGGCAGCTAGATAGCTCAGTAGATAGCGATGGGAATCCTGGGTTCAAATTTGATTTCATTACACTTTCTAGCTGTGAGACCTTGGGCAGATTACTCAACCATCATTGCATAGACCTTATAAGGTTTCTGCCTTGGAACCAATACACAACATTGATTCTAAGACAGAAGGAAAGGAAGGAAGGAAGGAAGGAAGGAAGGAAGGAAGGAAGGAAGGAAGAAAGAAAGAAAGAAAGAAAGAAAGAAAGAAAGAAAGAAAGAAAGAAAGAAAGAAAGAAAGAAAGAAAGAAAGAAAGAAAGAAAGAAAGAAAGAAAGAAAGAAAGAAAGAAAGAAAGAAAGAAAGAAAGAAAGAAAGAGAGAAAGAAAAAACCAGGTGCATACAATAGAATATAAGCTCCTTGAGGAGAGGACTTGTTTTTTTGTCTTTATATCTCTCCATTGCCCAGTACTTATTTGCTAAGTTGGATTATGCTTCCTGTGTAGACTTTCTTAAAGTTCAGCAATGAAACACAAGAGACAGAGTGCCAGATTGGAGTCAGGAAGCATTTAGTTCAAACCCTGCCTCATGTGCTTACAAAGTGAGTGAGACCTGGGTAAGTTGCTTAAGCTGTCTGTCAGAGTTGTGAGAATCAAATACCCCGTGTTAAGTGCTTGGCTAAATTAAGGCAGCCATATAAATGCCTGGCTAATATGCATGGTACTCCTTTTCAGGTCTAAACCCCGCTGCTATTCCAAGTTGGCCTTACCTGGTCCAGGAAAGCTAGAGAAGTTTGGGCTGTGTAAGGAGGCGAGGAGGCGGGGCCGCTTGTACACACTTGTCTTTCTACCAGCTATCTGTTGCTGGTGAGAGGTTGCTTTCCTAAGGCCCTTGCCCCCTGCCAAGGCGTGGGGAGGAGAGGATGGATTTCAGGCGGGTCTCCCAGTGCAGGGAAGGCTCTACTTTCCACCTCAGCTTGTGTGGTTTTCATTCAGCCTTGAGAAGTGTGTATATGTGCAGGAATGTGATCAACCTCACTCGGACCTGGGGAGATAGAGCCCTTGCTCATTCTCAGCGCCTCACTCCGGGGGTAGTGATCCTCCAGACCCTGGGGAGCAATTGTGTGACCTGGGCTGCCCCCACCATAGGTCTGGGGTCCCTCTGCACGGACGCGCGCGCGCGCACACACACACACACACAGACGCGCGTGGAGTAGGGGTGCTGGGGTGCGAAAGCTCCTAACTGGGGACACGCAGCACTGTTGCTGCTTCTGGGGCTGCTCGGTCGGGCTCTGGGGTGGCCTCTCAGCCTCAGCTTCCCCCCTGGACTGGGAGGGCGTTCAGACAGCAGCAGCAGCAAGCAGTGAACAAGCCTGTTGTTTTTCCACGTCATTTGCTCTCTAATGTGTTATCAGGGCCCGCCCGGCCGCCGGGGTGGGGGGGAGGGGGTATAGTCAGGGCTGAGCGGGTCCCTCCCTGTAACAAGCGTTTGTGTGTTCGGTGGTGGCGGAGAGAGGAGGGAGGGTTGGGGAGGGGAGGGCCCTGGGGAGGGACAGGGGCATTGCAAGGAATTGTGGGGGGGGAGGTGAAGTGGGGGAAAAAAATCCCTTCTCTTGCCGTGGCCGTGTCCGAGCCAATCTCCCCCTCGGAAGTACATGCCATTCCCAGCGCGGGAAGGGGTTAAAGGCCTCCCTGAGCTCAGAAACATGCAGGTGTCCCACGGTGCCAGATACAGACGCCTAAACTGTTTCCAGCTTTTTTTCCCCCGTTTTTTTCTTTCTTTCTTTCTTTTTTTTTTCCTGCAACAAGTCGGCAACGGGACAGAGGCAGCGCTGCAGCTCGTCGATCACAGGCATCGAGGCGGCTCTCTCCAACTTGCTTGGTGCAGAGAGCTCGGGGCAGGAGTCCTGCCGCCCCGGCCTCCAGGAAAGCTGCTTTCTCTTCAGATTAAGGGGTGGCAGGGAGGCAGACCGCTCCCTAAACCTTTTCCTCTGGACAGTTGAAGGCTGGGCAGCCCGGGTAGTGGGAAAACCTCGCCAGGGTTGGGAGGGGCAGGTGTATCCCGATCCCCTGAAGGAAACGCATTGAAATCTAGGGGGGCGGGGGTGGTGGTGCTAGACCGGCTCTAGCTTGGGGGGAGGATTTTCTCCTTTTCCTTGGAGAAATTTCTTCAAGGGGACGATGTGGTCCTGGCGCTTCTGGGTCTGTTGGGGACCTCTAGCTGCCTTACTGCTCCTGGAGATGCCACCAGTGGGTCAGGCACTGCCTCCTATTCGGTATTCTCACGCTGGGATCTGCCCCAACGACATGAACCCCAATCTCTGGGTTGACGCTCAGAGCACCTGCAAGCGGGAGTGTGAAACGGACCAGGTGAGTCTGAGTCGGGGGTGGGAGAAGGAGCCCCACAATATGTGCACAGGGAGCAGGGAAGCCTAATGGGTTGAAACACCAGCCACAAATAATTTGCCTGTGGCTCAGCTAGATTTGAACGTGGCTTGGGACCCTGGCCATCCTGGAGATTGCCCAGGTTAATTGGTTTGATGATCTGTGAGCCGTGGAACTTTGGGGAGAAATAGAAAAGGATGGGGAAAGAAATGGGAAAGGCCTCTTGCAGCCTCCCAGAAAGATGCTTATCTACTGGGTCTAACCAATGTTGGAACCTCCCTGGCTGCAGCTGTTGCCTCCACCCAATATCTAGTGGAGGCCGGAAAAGATATAGCCAATAATTGGTGAGTAAGTAGTGGGAAGCAGAACAGCACCAGGATAAAAAAAAAAAGCCACTTGCTGCTGCTATTTCTGAGGGGTACCGTTCTGGGGGAGCCCATGCTTCCCTCCCAGGCCAATTTCTGAACAAAAGTAAGAGGTTGGAAAGAGCCTGGCTCTTGGAATGGGGGGTCCTGAACTTGACTCCTGACTCTTAACACTTCCTAGCTTTGTGACCCTAGGCAAGTCACTTTATTTCTCTGAACCTCAATTTCTTAAACTGTAAAATGGGGCTGATAATACAGTCTCTGACACAGGTTTGTGGGAAAGGCAGTTTGTTAAAGTTGTGCACAGTTGTGAATTGTTATTCCCTCCTAGCAACACTTGGTTACTTTCCATAGCAAAAATGAGGAAGTATAGAGCATGGAGGCCATGTTTTTTTGGTGGAAAGAGCCCTGACTTTGCAAGTCATAAGCCTCGGTTTGAATCTTGACCCTTGTGTGACTTTAGGCAAACATCCCTGCACCTCAGTTTCCTGATTTATATAAGATAAAAGATTAAATGTTTCCAAGCCTTATTCCAGGGAAGTTAGATGGTGTAGAAGACAGTGTGCCAGACTCTGAGTCAGGAAGACTGGAGTTCAAATTTGATCTCAGACACTCATTGGCTGTGTGACCCTGAGCAAGTCACTTAATCATTGTTTGCCTTAATCCACTGGATAAGTAAGTGGCAAACCAGTCTAATGTTTTTTAGAGGGGGCAGCTAGGTGGTATAATGGATAGAGTGGCAGGCCTGCGGGCAGGAAAACTTATCTTCCTCGAGTTCCCTGGCTTTAGGCACTAACTAGCTGTGTGACCCAGACAGGGCAAGTCACTGAACCCTGTTTGCCTCAGTTTCTTCATCTGTAAAATTAACAAGAGAAGGAAATAGCAAACCACTCCAGTATCATTGCCAAGAAAACTCCAAATGAGGTCACCAAGAGTTGGACACAACTATAACAACATAGCTTGTTCCACCTCTACATTATCTGAAACCTATGCAATTTGGGTTCTTTTCATTGCTGCTGCTTAGTTCTGCCACTAATTAGCTGTGAAACCTTGGACAAGTCACTGCCCCTCTTCTGGATATTAGTTACCAGATTGAGTGAGCCAAGTGATTTCCAAGCTCCCTTTCAGTTCTAAATCTTATCTAGGAGTTCTTTTGACTTCCCTTCAGTCAATTCAATGATTCAATGAGGAACTGAATGGTTTAATGGGTAGATAACTGGCCTCAGAGCAAGAAAGAAATCTTGCCTCACACATATTCTTTTATTTATCTCCTGGGCAAGTCACACAATGTCTGGCATATAATTGATGCTTAATAAATGCTTGACTAAGAACAATTTCAAACTACAAGTTATGGACAAGATACTGATCTGCAGTAGTTGGGGAAGTTTCTTCTGGGAGTTACCTCTATCGTTGAATTCACAGGCCCAGTCCCTATGCCTATCCCCATCCCTATTATTTAGTAGGGAACAGTGGGAAACATATTACATCTAGAGTAAGAGGATCCAAGTTCAAATTCTGCTTCTGACTCTTACCTCCTGGGTGACTATTGGCTAGTCCCTTAAACTCCCTAAGACTCAGTTTCCCAATCTGCAAAATAGGATCAGTCAAGTGACTTATGACATTCCTTCCAGTTCTTGTGATCCTTCCAGTCAGTCCAGAGTTGCAGTCTAGGAGCCAGAGAGCATTGTCCACTGTTGCCTGGCATTTATCTTGAAGTGATTTTCTTTCATGCCCCAGACTGAAGCAGTTTCAGGCCAACTGATGCAAGTAAAATGGGTATTGTGAAGGAAGAAAATTAAAGGGGGCTTTGCTCTTTCCCTACACCCAAAGGCCAGAAATCGGGGCATGATTCAACAACTCAAGTTAATTCAGATTCCAATCCATGGATTTGGCCATGATACCCAAGACCTCCATCTATCTGCTGACCCTTGGGGTCAGGTTGACTCCTGGTCAGTTGGCCTGAAACTGCTTCAGTCCCTGTTACCAGTCTTCCAGGTTTTCTCATGGGACCCCCATTTACCCAGTCGCTTGTGGGTTGTCAAATCCCAAAGCTTTCCATTTTGGGCCCAGAACTCCCATTTGTGAAGAGCAAGGGAGCCCTGTGGTCTGTAGATTGATTTTAAGGGCTGTGAGAATTTGGATGGGGAAACTTTTTACATCTTTATTTTCACTCATATCTAACCAAAATTTGCCATTCCCTTTGATTTAAAAAAACCAACCAACCAACCATTATTCAGAGAAGGGATCCATTGATTTCAACAGACTCCAAAGAGTCCATAATATACCAAAAAGCCCCAAACCTGTGGTTTAGAGAAAGGAGGATTAGGGATAGCATGAGCTCATAATCACTTGCATAGGGATTTACTTGGTAAGGAAAGTCCCCCTACCAAGCAGGCCAACCAGCACTATGGTCTTAGTTGCCTAAAGTACCAATGACTTGCCCAGAGTCACACAGCCTTGAACCTGGCTCTTCTTGCCTCCCAAGCCAGCTCTCTTTCCATTGCACCATCTTTGGAGTCATCTGGTCTACCCTTCTAACTTAACAGATAAGGAAATCTAAGGCTAGAGAGCTATCATACAAGTAGGAATGGTATGAGGGTATAGAGCTCAGGTTTCTTGACTCCAGGCCAACCTTTTCCCACTGAGCTTCAGGAAGTACCCTTTCCCTACTCTCTTTAGGAAGGTCTGGGTATAGGCAGGACAGTAGATAAAGTGCTGGGCCTAGTGTTATGAAATCCTGAGTTCAAACCCAACTTAAAACACTAGCTTTGTGACCCTGAACAAGTCACTAACCCTGTTTGCCTCAGTTTCCTCATCTGTCAAAAGGAAAAGGAAATGGCAAACTACTCTAGTATGTTTGCCAAGAAAACATCAAATGGGTTCTCGAAGAGCTGTACATGACTGAACAGAAACAAAGGGGCTAATGAGATCTGTTACCCTCAGCAAACAGAAACAATCATTCTTATCAGTGAGAAGAAAAAGCACATCTACCACCCAGTTAGTCCACTTACAAAGATCCAGAAGAGGGACTAATATTTTTCCCCTCTTAGCTGAAGTGGCATTTCAAAGGAGGCTGAAATTAAGGCAGGAATGAAACGCCACAGCTTGGGCTGCTTCTTGTTTATGGGACTCACCCTGGGATATAGCACACAAGGCACAGGAGGGATTAGGGGCTCCGCCTGCCCAGTAGGTACGGTGTGTTATTGTTGGAAAATAACATACCGTGAAATCTTTGATTGTTTCTGCTTCAAGAGTGTGTTGCTAATTTCGAGGAATTAAACTAATGCCTTCCTTCGTGACTCCAGAGAAAATCGGAGGGGATTACATACAGGTTGGTAAGATCTTGCTTATACCCTGGCTGACTTTTGCTTTTGGGAGAGATTTATTGTGGCTGTTTTCTGGGATGGATTATTCCATCTCTCTCTTAAAAATAGGAGCCTTCATCAGAGTCCTGTCTAAGCAACAAGATTGGGTTGTCAGAGAGCCAGTCATCCCTGGCCTAACATTTATCCACTACTAGTAGTAATAATCGTTATTTTTGTTGTTTAGTCATGACACTTTTGACCCCATTTGGGATTTTCTTGGCAAAGATCCTGGAGTGGTTTGGCATCTCTTCTCCATCTCATTTTACAGATGAAGAAACTGAGGCAAACAGGATTAAGAGATTTATCCAGGGTTACAAGGCTAGAAAGTATCTACATTGGGATTTGAACTCAAGGTTTCCTGTCTCCAAGTCCGTTGTTTGATGAACCAAGCCACCTATCTGCCAACTCTCTCCAGGGTCTCAGCTTCAGTGATCTGTAAAACAGAGGCCAAAAGGAATAGGTGTAAGTTAAGTGCTTAGGCATCCTAAGGGAAAAGAGACACATTTTTTGTTGCCTGACCTGGCATCTTTCTGACTGTCAGTTCTTCTGTTTTTCTCTCTAAAAACTGGGATAATGAATGTTTTGTACATTTATTATCTCATTCCTTCTCCATCAAACTAAGGGTCCAATAGTGCTAGGTGCTGAGGGAACGTAGACACAGTTTCTAGCTTTCTTTGTAGAGTCTAAACTCTGGGAACTGGTCAAGCATGTCCCTGGGATGCCCAGGCCACTACAGAACTCACTATTAATCCAAGTATTAGTTTAATTCCTCGAAATTAGCAACACACTTTTGGAGCAAAAACAAAGAAATATTTCATGGTGTTTTAGACAATAACACGTCATACCTACTGGGGAGGTGGAGCTCCTAATCCATCCTGTGCCTTGTATGCTATGTCCAGGAGTGAGTCCCATAAACAAGGAATAGCCCATGAACTACCTGTGGCTTTTCTTTTCTTTTCTTTTTTTAAACCCTTGTTTTCTGTCTTGGAAAAAGCTCTAAGAGAGAAGGGCAAGAGCTAGGCAACTAGAGTTAAGTGACTTGCCCAGGGTCACATAGCTAGGAATTGTCTGAGGTCAAATTTGAACCTAAGTTTTACCAACTCCAGATCTGGCCCTCTATCCACTGTGCCAAGTAGCTGACCCTACCTTTAGCTTTTTATTCTTGCCTTGATTTCAGCCCCATAGAAATCCTGGATAAGATAAAATGTTTTAAGTTTCTTTACTCTACACTTATTGTCTCCTTTTGCATAGATTTGGAACTGAAAGGGACCTAAACCTTCTCCTTCACATTTAGTAAGCATCTACTATGTTCTAGGCACTGGGCCAGGGATTCCAGGGCAAAAATGAAACATCAGCTGCCCTCAAGATACTTACATTCTCTGTTCCTCCTCCTTTCTTCCTGTGTCTGGTGCTTACATTATTTTTAATCCTTACCTTCCATCTTAGAATCACTACTGTGCATGTAACCATGGGAAAATATTCAAAATTAATTAATTAAATAAATAAAATTTTCAAAAAAAAAAAAAAGAACCACTACTGTGTGTATTGGTTCTAAGCAGAAGAGCGGTAAGGGCTAGGCAATGGGGATGAAGTGACTTGCCCAGGGTCACAGATCTAGGAAGTTTCTGAGGTCACATTGGAACCCAGGACCTCCTGCTTCCAGACCAGGCTCTCTCTCCCCTGCTGGCTGCCCCTAATGCTTACATTCTAACCTCCTTCTGGTTGGCTCCTTTCAGGAGTGTGAGACCTATGAGAAATGCTGCCCCAACGTCTGTGGCACCAAGAGCTGTGTGGCCGCCCGATATATGGATGTGAAGGGCAAGAAGGGGCCTGTGGGGATGCCCAGGGAGGCCACCTGTGACCACTTCATGTGCCTGCAGCAGGGCTCTGAATGTGATATCTGGGATGGGCAGCCTGTCTGCAAGTGCAAGGACCGATGTGAGAAGGAGCCCAGTTTCACCTGTGCTTCCGATGGGCTCACTTACTACAACCGCTGCTATATGGACGCGGAAGCCTGTTCCAAAGGCATCACGCTGGCTGTAGTCACCTGCCGCTACCACCTCACCTGGCCCAACACGAGCCCCCCGCCCCCAGAGACCACCCTCAGCCCAACCACCGTCTCCCCGGAGACCCCCATGATGGACGTGGCAGCCCCCGCCTTGCTCAATCACCCTCACCACCAGTCTGTCCGTGTGGGGGAGACAGTGAGCTTCCTCTGCGATGTGGTGGGCCGACCTCGGCCTGAGATCACTTGGGAGAAACAGCTGGAGGACAGGGAAAACGTGGTGATGCGGCCCAATCACGTGCGCGGCAATGTGGTCGTCACCAACATCGCCCAGCTGGTCATCTACAACGCCCAGCCCCAGGATGCCGGCATCTACACGTGCACGGCTAAAAACGCTGCGGGGCTTCTTCGCGTGGATTTCCCTTTGTCAGTGGTGCGGGGGCAGGTGGCCACCTCGGAGCTCCGGCCCAACGGGACGGCCTTCCCTATGAATGAATGCCTGAAGCCCCCGGATGGGGAGGACTGTGGGGAAGAGCAGACCCGCTGGCACTACGATGCCCAGGCCAACAACTGCTTCACTTTCACCTTTGGTAACTGCTACCACAATCACAACCACTTTGAGACCTACGAGGCATGCATGCTGGCATGCATGAGTGGACCCTTGGCCGTGTGCGGTCTGCCCGCCCTGCAGGGCCCCTGCAAAGCCTATTCCCCTCGCTGGGCATACAATGCACAGACCGGCCAGTGCCAGTCATTCGTCTATGGAGGCTGCGGGGGCAATGGTAACAACTTTGAGAGCCGAGAGGCTTGTGAGGAGACCTGCCCCTTCCCAAGGGGCGGCCAGCGTTGTCGGGCTTGCAAGGCCCGCCAGAAGCTGGTCACTAGCTTCTGCCGGAGCGACTTTGTCATCCTGGGCAGAGTCTCTGAGGTGACGGAGGAGTTGGACTCTGGTCGGGCTCTTGTGACTGTGGAGGAGGTACTGAAGGATGAGAAGATGGGCCTGAAGTTCCTGGGCCAGGAGCCATTGGAGATCACCTTGTTGCACATGGACTGGGCCTGCCCGTGCCCCAACATAACCGTCAGTGAAGCCCCACTCATTATCATGGGAGAAGTGGATGGAGGAATGGCGGTGCTCCAGCCAGACAGCTTCGTGGGGCCTTCCAGCGTCAGGAGGGTCAGGAAGCTCCGGGAGGTCTTGCACAAGAAGACCTGCGAGCTCCTTAAGGAGTTTCTTGGCCTGCGTTGAACCCCTTCTCTCTGTGTGCGGTTCTTTCCTCATCCTCTTTCATCCCTTGTCCCCTTCCCCAAACCAAACCCTTCTTGAGCATTCATAAGCCTGGCATAGTTAGGAGCAACCCTGAGTCTTACTTAGGCCAATAAGAAAACTTCATAAAAAACAAATCAATCAGGAGCAAACCACCATTTCCTGAGGTTATTCCCCAAGAAGCACATCTTTTGTTAGGTAATTTTGTTTAGAACGGGGGTCAGCTTCTCCTCCAGCCTTCCTCCATCCTGGTGATTTAAGAGCCAGCTTTCCAGGGGCATCTCCTCTAACCTTCCCTGGCAGGCTCTGTCCCTGTTTATTATTCCTAAATAAGGCAGACCTGAGCCTCATTCTGTGTGTGTGAGCATGAGTGTGAGAGTGTGTGATAGTCACAGGAAAGACTAGATGATCTGGAAGGCTAGTTATGCCAAGGAGAGGGGAGAGAATAGAACAGTTTGTCCTGGCCTGCTATGGCCAAGTCGTGGCAGAAATACCTTGAGTTAACATGGGCGTAGCTGCCTCAGGGCTAAAATTCAGGATTGGTGGAGGGGATATTGGGGGAGGGGGAGAGAGTCCTCCACTTTGAGAGCAGAACCTAAAACTTGCCCCCATATGGAGGCTAAAGGAAGCTTGGGAGGGCAGGCCATCCCTTTGTCCACCTGGTGGGTGACCCAGTTTTCATATGTGGACCAGGTGTCTTTGGGTGGGAGCTAGTCTGTGCTTTGGAAAAACATACCCTGGTGTGCTTAATGTTACAAAGACATCAACAGGGTACGCTTTCCTTCAGCTTGGCTGTTAGAAAGAGCTGGAGAAGCAGCCTCAGTTCTGTTCTGTCCCATTTCTCATTGCACCCCTGAAGGAAAGGTAAACACCACCCAAGAAATCTCTAGCAGCGGCAGGGCAAAAGGGCTTGTTGTTTAGTTTCTGATGTCCATCACCCCATTATCCAGCTTAGGAAGAGCGCCATTCCTGTACTCTCTCTCCAAGGCTCCCCCAGAGTTATAGCAATAGCAGCAAAATGAATTCTTGCAGGGTCTATAGGACACCCATCTAGCCCGTCCATGCAAAGCCTAAAACCCCAAAATAGAGCCCGGGGGAACTCTAAGACAGTCTTATTTTAAAGACAATGCCATGTTTCAGTCACTGGGTTATCAGCCCAGCGTTGGTGTAGGTTACCAGTTGGGGAAGTCCCCTGCCTGCATATATCAGGCTGAGGGACACTATCCACATTTCATTGCACCCCATTCTAGGCATAGATCTAGGGGCATATATGTCAGAGCCAATTCTTGGAGACTTCCCTTTGGGATACCATTGTTTGGTTTCATTCCATAGGTAGGGAAACTGAGGCTTGCAATTTCCTCCTTTTCTCTCTAATAGGAGTTTTGGAATAGACTTCCTTATTTTCTAGATGAGAGCTTGGGCATCTCTCCAATAGCTTGCTCTGTTAGAAACATAATGGGACAGAAATTTCTTTGTCCAGATTCTAGCATCTCAGTGTGAATGCTTGGGTGTTCTTTGCTATCACCTGGATGGAGCAATGCCCCCTTTTCCCCCTTACCCTTTGATATCCACACACACACAAATACACACTCAGAGTTTCTGAAAATGTCAAAAGCAGGAGCCATTTTGCTTCCCTCCTGTGTAAATGACATGGGACACAAAATCCATTTCTAGATAAAGAGGTAGGAGAGAAAGTGAAGGGAGGAGGAAGTAAAAGAGGAATCAACATCTTCCAAGGGATGGAAATGTTGCTCACTCCTACCCTCTGGTGGTTAAGTTGAGAGTCAGAAGGACATTAGGTGTGAGAATTGGCTCGGATCAGAGAAAAACTGAGACCCAGAGAAACTTTGTCCAAGGGCATTAGCTGTGAGAGCCTGATTTCCCAGTAGGTGCTTAATAAATGTTTGGTTCATCGATTGGTGATTGGTTGATTGAGGATCTGAGATCAGAACAGGAGTCAAAGGAAGTTAGATCTAAGAAGGACTTCAGAAATCATCGCAGGTCATTTTATGGGGAAGGCACCTGAGACCTAGAAATGAGGGCCTCAGATCAATTATCATGGTCAGTCATCATGAGATGACTCGATTGACGACCCATCGTGTGGTTTCTCCAAGTCAGCACACCTAATGGAGTGACCACTTGTTTCTTAACTAACAGCTCTTGTCTCATCAGACCCTCTGCCTTCGTTTCCCTCTACTGTAACCTTAAACAACACAAAGATGAATAGTGGAAGAGTTTTAAGTGAACAGATCACACACCCCTCTTTTCAACACTCTCCTCACCTCTTTGCCTCATCAGGAGAACACAGAGACCTAAGACCTAAGACCCCAACAAAGCAAGAGGGTCACTGTGGGGAGTTTCTGTGTCTTTCCTGGACAGAGAAGTATAATTCTGGAGAGAGAAGTATAATTAAAAGTTTGAAATATTTATGCCTGTTCTTGCTGCTTGGGTTGAGGGCAGAAAAGGTATAATATGTTGCCGTAGTCACTTTAGAATGGAAGAGAAAGCTGCCAAAGGCTTCATCTGTCTCCTTTTGTGGAAATAAAGCATTAACCAAGGGATTTTTTCTCTAGTTGTCCTAAGGCCTTTGGCATCACCAATAACACTGAAAGGAAGGAATGATTGGTTTTATCTGGACAGACGAATGACCATTCAAATAGGTTACTCACTCGATAGGTAGACTTCAGGGAGATAAGATGTAGAGTACCTGGGTCTGAGAACTGTAGAGAGGTCAGGTCCCTGGAACGATGCTTTGGCAAGTCCCCCAACTCTGGACCTCCATGCTTTGGAATCTCAGGTCTGCATTTTTATCACTTACTATACATCATAGCCTCCCCATTTATTCAATTACCTCTTCATAGATCCTTTTTATTTTAAACCTTTTTTTTTTTGGTTTAGTAACAACTTGAAGACAAAAGGACAAGATTTAAACAAATGGAGTTAAGTGACTTGCCCAGGATCACACAACTACAAAGGGTCTGAGGCCAGATTTGAAATCAGGCCCTCCTGACTCCAGGCCTGGTTCTCTAACCACTTTGCCACTTAGCTACCCTGATCCTTCTCTAAAACAAGAGAAAGGGAGTGGGGCAGGTCCCATGCAACTGTTAGCACCCTTTATACCTCACTGTGAATTAATCAATTCTTTTCCTCCTTTGGGCTTGGGAGTTTTTTTTTTTTAGCAGGAATGGGGAGAACCCATTTTGGAGCACCAGACCCTGTCATAAGGGGCCAAGCTTAATTGGATCTCCAGTGAATAGCCTGAGGACACTGGGAGCAGGGTCGAGAAAAAGGAGAGGAACTCTCAAAGAGAAGCTGAGACATCACATGTGATAAACTTCTCCTGTCACAATTTTGCCCTGGGCCAACCCTGTCAGGGACATTCTTATCATCTGCCTCTCTTGCTGAATAGGTTCTAACCGAAATCTTGTGAACAGGTGAGACAGTTCTGGCCCGTCGCCTCCCCCCCACCCCCACTTTTCTCTAAAAGGGCAGAAGATGCTTTGTCTGGGGAACTCATCTGGGCATCAAAACGCCTGACAAGAGGCTATAATCAAACTGTGAGTGGGGTGTGGATGGGCTCAGAGTCCAAGAAGGTCACCTTGGAGGTGTGCAAGATTTCCTTTTGTCTCCTTTGTTGGATTTTTATCCAGGTCATGAATGCTAAATTTGGGCACCCTCAATACTCTGTCTAGACCTTCTCTTCTCCCTCTATACTATTTCTCTTGAGTATCTGGTTGGAACAGTGGAGAGAGTACCAGCCCTGGAGTCAGGAAGTCTTGGAAGACTTGATGAGTTCAAATTTAGCCTCAGGAGTTTACTAGCTGTGTGACCCTAGGCAAGTTACTTAACTCTATTTACCTCAGTTTCCACATCTGTAAAATTAACAAAAGAAAGAGATAGAAAACTATTCTGGTATCTTTGTCAAAAACCCAAATAGGGACATGACTGAAAAATGACTGAACAGCTCATCAGCTCTCAGAGACTCAATTATCATCTCTATGCTGATGCTTTTCAAATTTACTTCTCCAGATCTAACTTCTCCCCTAATCTCCCATCTCTAATTGCAAATTGAACTGGAGACCTCTTAAACTGAACATATCCAAAAACTAAACCATCTTTCTCCTTACCTCTTTTGAAATTTTCTTATTATTGTCAAAGGCACCACCATCTTCCTAGATACCCAGACTTGAAACCTAGGTGTTATCCTCAACTCATCATTATTTCTCATCCCCTATATCCAATTTACTGTCAAGGCCTGTTGATTTTGCTTTTAAAACAGTTCCCACTTATGTCTCCTTTTCTCATCTCCAGTGCAAGCCTTCATCTCCTCATACCTAGAATATTTCTCCCCCTTACAAACTCTTATCTTTCATATTGGTTCTAAGGCAGAAAAGCAGTAAAGGCTGGACAATGGAGGATAAGTGACTTGCCTAGGGTCACATAACTAGGAACTGTCTGAAGCCAAATTTGATCCTAGGACCTCCCATCTCTAAGCCTGACTCTCTATCCACTGGGCCACCTAGTTGCCCCCTCAAGCCTAGACTATTGCAAAAGTCTGCTGCTGATCTCGTTGACATGTCTCTCCTCATTCCAACTCATCCTCCACTCAGCTGCCAAATTCATCTTCCTAAAGTACAGATTTGACTCCTCCCCACTCAGTAAACTCCACTGGCTCCCTATTACTTCTAAAATTGGATGTAAAATCTTCTGGTTGGCACTTAAAATCACTTCTTAACTTGGCTCCTTCTACTTTTCCATTCTTCTTACCTCCCCCCAACCCCAAGTATTGTAGTGACTCTGGTCTCCTTGCTGCTATCTCTTGATTCTGAATTCTGGCTATATCTGGTATCGGGAATGCTCTCCCTCCTCATCACCACCTTCTGGCTTCTCTGGGTTCTTTCAAGTCCTAGTGATAAATCCACTTTGTACAGGAAGCCAAACCTCTTAATTCTGGTGCTTTCCCTATGTTAATTATTTCCTGTTTACTCTTAATTGATCATATGTTGTCCCCCATTAGACTGGGAGCTCCTTGAGAGAAGGAACTATATATTTTACCCTTCTCTATATCCTTCATGCCTAACACATAGTAGATACTTAATAAATGTTTGTTGAATGACTAGCATTCCTCTTAGCTATACCATTCAAGGTCCTGTTGGAGTACCCAGTTGGTTTGGGTATCTATTAAAAATGTGAGTTGAACCCACCAATCCTATTCAATACAAAACATTAAATTCATCATATCATATAACACAAGTGTTAAAAAGCAAGAGACATTTAGTTATTAATGTGCTAGCAAGAAAATTACAAGGAAATGAACAAAGTAGTAAGTAGTCCATGCACCCATACACAAATTATTTCTTTCTCCCAAGATTCTAGAGGAATATCAAGTCAATTCTCCATTTAATGCCTCAGCATCCCTAACAGAAATGGAGAGACAGTCATTTCAGACATACCCCCATATTGTTGGAGCTTAGAATACAAAGTAATTCTACTTAGCTAGATTCTCTTTCAGGCTTGGCATAGTTGACTTCTCAGGGCTGGACTAATACTGAAGCTTGCAGGTAATCATCATAGTCTTGGACAGTGATAGTGAATTTATGGTAGAGGTGCCAAAGATGGGAAGCTCTCTGTGGGCACATGACTGCCCTTCTCCCTTCCCCCTGGAGTTTGTTACTAGAAAGGCAGAGGGACTTGGGTGGATGAAGTTGCTCCTTTCCCCCTCCCCTCCATGCCTGAAGACACTTTTTTCACATCCTCCTACCCCTCTGCCTAGCAGCCCAAGGGGAACACACAGGGGATAAGGTGCATGGCTCACAGGTGGCAGAGCTGGAGGGGAGCAGAGTGCTCAGGCTACTCCCCTCCCCTTCTCTACATTTGCTGAGGATATTCCTCACTTCACCCATCTCTCCACCCAGCAGTCCAATGGGAGCACTTTCAAGGGCTGGGGGTGGGGGTAGCATACCCAGCATGTGGGGGTGGGGTGGGGGCAGGGCCTGGCACTCCATCTCTAAAAGTACCTGGCACTCTAGGCTCTAGGCAGTGAATCAACAACACTTATTAAGCAAAGACACTATGTTAGGCACTGGAGATACAAGGACAAAATGAAATAGTCCTTGCCCTCAAGAAGCCTACATTTGATTAGGTCTAGATGGGATGCCAGAGCTCAGGAACCCTCATCCAAGTTCATACCACTTGCTTATACCTCATTGGACAGGTCTTCGGCTTTCTTTTCCATTGCCACTCGCATTTCTATTGTAGATCTGTGGCCAGACTCTCATGAAACTCTCGAAGGGCCCCCAGAATACACATTGGGTGATGCCACTACACTGTGGGCTTATGCACAGTTTTCTGGGAAACATAGTGCAGAGAATGAATGATGTTCTCTAGGCATTTCCCTCACATTTTAGATGGAGGAGAGAGGAAGACCTGCACAATCTCTGATATTATTCTATCTCTGTGCATTTCAAAGGAAGGAGCAAAGTAACTAAGTACTCTATGGGGTCTTTATTCCTAGTCTCTGTACCAAGGTTTTCAATGTGAGATGGAACAGAAGTTACAAAGGGAATTGAGAGTTTCCCCAGAGGGCAATGGGGCATGTACACACCTGGGCAAAAGGAGCGTACAATTAGACATTTGCTCCCTAGGAACTCTCTTTCCCAGCTTCCCATGTTCCTTCTAACATAGGGAGGATATAAGGTTTGTGTAGCACCGCCTCTCTATCTTTTCCTGTGAATGGGGCAGGGAAATCTGGCTTTACTCAGGCTGTTACTTTTGTCCTTGTATTTTTCCTACTTCAAGTGATTATTAATCCATCTTACAAAATGTAATACTTGAAGTTATTGGATCTTAATTTAAATTTTACATTTTGCAGTTTTCTAGGGTGAGAATGAGTAGAAGTCTGAGTTTCTGGACACTGTCTGAGGTTTGGTATTATGAAGATATTTCCAAGGGCTGCTTTGGGGAAGATATTCAGGTCAACAGAAAGGAATGAAGCTTTTTATGCCCTGAGCCCCCATCATAAGAGGGTGCTAGGAAGAAGAAGTAATCTAAGGGATCTCTCTGGCTATTCTCATCCCCTTCCTGTAACTTTCTAAGGACCTCTTGGTTCACACATAGAAACCAGGAGGCAAGAAGATACTGGTTTTAAGCCTGCTGGGTATGTGATCAGATGTATCTCAGTCTTTGAGAATAGTTAGAACAGAACTGTAAGCGATGTTCCATATTTTACTTAGGATGCCAGCAAGGCCATGAGGCACAGTGGGCTTATCTCTAGTTCTTCAGCCTGTAGTTTAGCTGGAGAGAGAGATGCCATGGAGCCTTTCTACTTCACTTGAGCCAGAATATCAGAGCACATTAAATATGGATGAAAATCAAGAGAATTTTCCCCTTTTCTCCCTAGAGTAGAACCCTAGGAGAAAAATTCAGGGCTGAACATGACATTCTTTATAATGTTAAGTAAAATTCCAGGATCCCAGACCACTGAGCAGAGGGCACAGTCGAGGGCACAGACTAGCATTTCTCCTTTCTCTCTAAAAGCATAAACACTGAAGATGACACCCCCATCCTGTACTTTACCCCACTGGTCCTTGGGGTGGATTAAACTGCATGCACACTCAACTTTAGTGAGATTCCAAACTCCTTCTCTTCCCCCCGTCGCCCAGTTTAAAATTACACACAATCAGTACCTTACTGAACAACAAGTAGTAATGAGAGACCCAGCCTTGGCTGTCTCTGGGCCACTATCTTACGTTTTCCAGGAAAAAGAGAAGCCAGGTCATACCTCAAAAGAGATGAATCCCAGGGATAAAAAGATACAGGGCACAACACTAACTAGCAATTTGACAGCCTGGGGCTAGTGGCACAAAATGTGCCCTCAAACTGTGACACCTGTAACTTTGGGCAGAAGCCCCAGGATATTACCTGAGAGCCTGCTCCTGGGGAGAGGGGAAGAACTCTGGGATAAGGCAATGGGCCATCTGATAAACTTGTTTTTAACTCATTCTCTCACTAACTTTATGCTAAATGCTGTTATTTCTTTTGCTGAAGAATTAGGAGTCTTTTTAACATTCCCTAAACCCAGGGTCCTGTGGGCAAAGTCCCTCCAGCCCCAGTAGAGTCATAGCTCTGTCATAAAACACCAGTCCAAAATCATATCATTAGTACTGGAATGGATTGTAGGGATCACCTATCTGGTCCAAACTTTCAAATTTACAGATGAGGAATCTGACGCCCAGAGAGGTTAAGTTGTCAAAGTCACGTAAGTAAATAGCTGAGCTGTGATTTGAATCCAGATCTATTTCTTGAATTGAGTATTGAATCCAGTGTACCAAGTTGCCTCCTAACAGGGAAAAGTGGATGCCAGGGCTGAGGGTGAGGTATCATTGCCAACAGGTAGTAGGTATTTGATATTCCATGTGTCCTCACAGGACTCATTTGACTTTTTACTATTATGTTATGGCTAGTTGTTTTTGTTTTGTTTTGTTTTAATTTTATTTTGGTAACTTGTTGGCTAAGGACTGGGGTTAGAAGAAAGTAGGGAAATGGGAAAAGGAGACGGGGAATTTTCCTTACCCCCATTCCAAATATGGGAGAGAAGAAATCTCTCAGCAGCCCTGGGGTGAATGATATATAAGAACTGATGACAAAATAGGGAGGCAGCTGCAATAATAATTGCTACCACTTACACAAGGTAGGTGCTATTATTATCTCCATTTTGTGGATGAGTTATCAGGCTGAGAACATAAGTGACTTGCCCAATGTCACACAGCCAGTGAGTGTCTGAGACAGGATTTGAACACCTGTTTTTCCTAACTCCAAATCTAGCCTTTTATGCACTGTGGCACCCCACTGCTTCTGAATATGAAGTGCTTACCTCCCTCTTCCAGGGCCCCAGAAAGTAATAATTCATCAGTATCTGGAGTGCTTGCCTCTGCCCCTCTGGTGGATAAAGAAGCCAGAGGAAAACAGCTAATCCTTCACCTAGCCAGGACAGTAGGAACTTCGCACCCAACCTGGGGTGGCAGGGAGGGGAGACCTTTGCTCAACCTTCCCAGTATAAACAAGGTCCTGAGTCTTGGCATCTAAAAAGAGACCAATCCCCCCAATCCCCCACCGCCTTTCTGTTTGGGGAATTGTCCTGGCTCTGGGTAGCTGAGGCTTGGACAGCAGGGGGCAGTGCTGCCTAGCTCCTGCCCTCTGAGAAGGTGCCATTGAGAAGGTTTGCCTGTGGTGGAGGGTAAGAGAAGTGGGCGGACTATGGACAAAGCCAGGAGACTCACTCTGAACAAACTGCATAACTGACTGATGCTTCCTCATCTTCCCCAATGCTTCGTCCAAAATCACAGTTCTCAAGTTGGGATACCCATGGATACTCCCCTTTACTCACAGAGTGCCCTTATCCCCAGCTCTTCTATATTTAACAAAGACCTCTAGAAAACCCAAAGTCAGGCCTAAAACCTAGTTCCTCCTCAGCTCAAAGGAGAGAGGGAAAATTCAGAGAAATAGAGGCTGGGGATCAGCTAGATAGCTGGTTAAAATGAAAGCCAGGCCTAGAGACAGGAGGTCCTAGGTTCAAATGTGACTTCAGACACTTTCTAACTGTGTGACCCTGGGCAAATCACTCAACCATTATTGTGTAGCCCTTACGACTCTTCTGCCTTGGAACCAACACATAGTATTGATTCTAAGACAGAAGGGAAAGAAGAAAGAAAAAAAGAGAAAGAAAGAAAAAGAGAGAGAGAAAGAGAAAGAGAGACAGAAAGGAAAGAAAGAAAAGAAAGACATTGAGCACCAAATGTAGGCAACCTCAGTATGACCCACTTCCATCTTTAACCTAAAAGAAAGATTTAATCTCTGCCTCAGCTCCAGATAGAAAGAATCTATCATCCTTTCCTGGCATGAGGACAAGTTTTCTTCTCTTAACAATCAGGGGGCTCATACTATCTCCTACCAAGTCTTGGAGAATAGAAGCCTTTTTTTTCCCTCCCCCTTCTTATTCCTTTTAGTTATTACAGGCTCCTGTAACACCAAAGGTTAGTATCAAAGTGTAATTTCTAGTGAGGTCTGATCTACCTTGGCTATCTGTGAGTTAGCTCCAAATGAGTTGGATCCCTGGGCAAGCTTTCCCCTTGTTGGGTCAGAAACATCCAGTAAGAAGAGACTGAGGCTGGGAAGAAAGCACAGGGAATAGGAATTATTCCCTTGTTTCTTCATCATCCTTTCCAGAAACCATGCCCTTTCATTTCATGAATGTCTACCCTGAGCTCCCCTGTCCTTACTGATGACTTGGGCAACCTGAACCACAATTTCAGGTTGATTTCAATCTCTATATCCGAGTTATCTTCTCCACAGCTTTCCTACCCAATCTCAATACACCCTCTTCATAAATTCCAGCTCAAAGTGCCCCTCTCTGGCCATCAGTCCTTTGATTATTTCCTTCTTCTAGAATGAAACTTCCTTGAAAGTAGGGATTATACTTTTATATTTTTATCTCTAGCATTTAGCATACAGCAAGATTTTAATAAATGCCTTTCCATTTATTTATTTATTTATTCATTAATTCATTCCACAAACAACTTGGTTTTATCCTTCATCCCAGGGATGCTCTCTATTCCATTGTAGGAACAGATTCCAGGTTATTCTTCAGTTTCATTCCACTTTTCTAGCTTGCAAAAAAAAAAAATATCCCCTTCTTCCTGAAATCTTTATTCCTAAATTACACCTCCCTACATAGACATGATCTGTGTGTGTGTATGTGTGTGTGTGTTAGAGAGGAAGTTCCAGAGGTCAGCAGAGTCTAGGATAAGGTGAAAGGGAGAGTACATGGAGGACAAGAGGCCCAAACTGGGACCTGATGTGGGGGGGCAGAGGTTGTAAGGGAACAGCAATTAGGATGAGAGTTATGTGGTATTTTTCTAATCTAAGTAGGATTTCCCTTTTCTCTGTGTTAACTTGTCCTTTATTCTATACTCTTTTCTCCTTTTCCCACTCCAAGAGTCTAAGGACTCATATCTTTAAATCTGGGGAATGTATGATTAATGCAAAGAATTGGGTGCCTGGATTCCTGGGTCCTCTTCTTGATGGTAGCATCAGCCTGGTATGCACCCTAGGGTCAAGTGACTTCTCTCTTCCAGGATATGTCAGTGTAAAGAATAACCTTCAGACTGGCATCTCTTGGAATGAGGTAGGGAGAGTCAGGAGAGGGAATGGGAAGGGTATGTGTGTGAATCCTTATTGTTTCCATTTCCTTTATGTACAGCCTGGATCCTCAGCCCAATGTCTGGTCTAATTCGGGGCTAAGTTGTAGTTTCAATGTCTACATCTCAAATTATGTTTGGTTGAGGGATTCTGCAATATGGTGGATAGGGTACTAGACTAGGAGTCAGGAAGCCCAGGGTCTAAATCTCTCCTCAGGCACTTCTGAACTATGTGACCCTCAACAAGTTAGTTAATCTCGCTGAACCTCAGCTTCCTCAGCTGTGAAATGAGGGGTTAGATTTAATGGGTTCTAAGGTCCCTTCCAACCTTAAATGACCCCATGATCCTTTAGTTCCAATAACTGGGCTGAAAGTGAAATTCTTATCTGTCTACTGAGCTCTAATTCACTTCCCTAGAGGGCAATGGACCTGTTCCCCAGTGGGGATAGATAAGGAATGTAAAGCCCAGATACTTGTCCAGGATCACTCAAATATTCAGTGGAAAATCTAGGATTTGAACCTAGGTCCTCTGCCTCTAAACTCAGTACTCTTTCCATTACTTCCTAGTATGTTGGCTCTTATTTCTTCCCTCTGTTCCAACAGGACATCTGGAAAATTCTATAGACAAAAAAAATTTCATTCTCTGGCCAAACATGGAAAGGACTGTAGAACTTCCTTTGCTTTGTGGGGAGGACAGCTAGAAAAAGAGTTCTGTTGTAAGACCAATTCCTTCCCCTCCAGCTCCAACATGCTCAACTTGTTGAGTCACATCAAATTCAAGATGGCCCAATCAAACCCCAGCATCATAGAGGCAGCCTGGTTATACTGTCATCTTAACTTCTTGCCTGGGCTCCTGAGGATCCTAAGCACCTAGATGGTATTACATGGGCATCTGCAAACTTCTTTTCTTCTGTGGTATATAGGTGGTACAGTGCATAGAAAAAGAAGCCTCAAGTTCAAATCCAGCCTCAGATATTTAGTAACTGTGGGAAATTATTTAAACTGTACCTCAGTTTCCTCAACTGTAAAATGGGAATAATAATAGCACCTGCCTCCCAAGACTGTTGTAAGATTCAAATGAGATATTTGTAAAGTGCATAGCACAGTGCCTGGTATGTAGTAGGTGCTATATAAATATTTATTCCTTTCTACCCTTCTAGTAATCACTACTATTTGTGAATTCCAATAATTTTATTAAACTATTTTAGTCTCCTTACAGGCCTATGTGTTGCAAAAGTCTCATTAGTCATAGGATTGTAGAGTCAAATCTAGAAGGGTATTTAGAGATCACCGAGGCCAATCTCCTTGTTTTATAGCTGAAGAAACTGAGACTCAAAGAGATCAGCCTCGTGATTTGCCAGAGAGTCACACAGATAGTAGCAGGACTAGTCTTTTTTTTTTTAAATCCCTCACCTTCCATCTTAGAATCCATACAGTGTATTGGTTCTAAGGCAGAAGAGCAGTAAGGGAGTAAGGGCTATGCACCTGGGGTTAAGTGACTTGCCCAGGCTCACACAGCTAGGAAGTGTCTGAGACTAGATCTGAACCCAGGACCTCCTGTCTATATAGGCTTGGTTCTTAATCCACTGAACCACCCAGCTGCCCCCAACAGGGCTAATCTTGAACCCAGGTTCTCAGACACCAAATCCATCATTCCTTCCATTACATCAAGCTATGGGTTATTGTTTCCATTTCAATTCAGCAAATTCTTATCTAACTTCTATCAAATGGGCAAGGCACTGTCTCAGATGGTGGGGTTCAAAGAAAAAAATCAAAATAATCCTTGTCCTGAAGGCAAGGATATGCTGTTAAATCAGAAATAAGAATTTTGGAGTCAAAAGGCCTGAATTTGAACCCTGTTTTGAGCTCTAATTAGTAACTCTGGATTTAGCCTTTTCAAGTTTTAATTTTATTTGTATGAAGGGAATTTAGTCCTGATAGATTATCTAGACTAACACCTTCATTTTATATCTAACCTTGAGAGACTGCTGTTTGATGTGGATAAACTAAGCCTATTCCTTATTCTTTACCCAGTGATGTGATTTGGCCATGATCAGTCCTGGTGAGCTTGCCTCTATTGAGATGAGTTAGGGCCCCTTTTTTTTCTTTTTCTTGTTAACATTTTTTCTTTTCTTTTTTTTAAACCAATTACATGTAATAACAAATTTCCAAGTTTTCCTAAGTTATATGATCAAACTTATCTTCTTTCCTCCCTTCCCTTCCTTGCCCCCCTAGTGCTAGCAGGCTATTTTATCTGGGTTATACATATATTATCATGCAAAACATTTCCATATTGTTCATTTTAATAACGGATTAATCTTATAAAACCAAAACCCTCAAACATATACCCAAATAAACAAGTGATACATCATATGCTTTCATCTGCATTCTGACTCCAACAGTTCTTTCTCTGGAGCTGGAGAGCATTCTTTGTCATAAGCCCCTCAGAATTGTCCAGGATCATTGTATTCTAGGGCCCTTTTTCTTATACATTTAGAATGATTAAATTCCTGTCCTTTTGTTTGTTGTTTAGGTTATAGCTTATATCTAAGATTTCCTTGAAAAGGGAAGATGTAATAAAAAAAAAGAACTCAGTGTACAATATGTATGAATCTGGTAGAGGACAGGTAATTTATTCCTACACAGAAAAAATGCTCAACATAAAAGACACACAATAAGCATGAACAGAACAACTTAAAATAGAATCCAGTAACTTAACTTATAATCACTTTTAACATCTACCAGGAGGCTGATACTTAAACTCCAGTAGAGAATAAAGCCATTTCTATGACTGCTAATTAGACATTTTACATCTCAGTTTGGTTCCAGGTTTGGGTCAATCCTCATTTCTGTAGCCATCCTCTTCATGAATGTGGCCAGGATGGTCTTTTGTCATCAAGAATTTGATCTGTTGGGGGCAGCTGGGTAGCCCAGTAGATTGAAAGCCAGGGCTAGAGAGGAGAGGTTCTGGGTTCAAATTTGGTCTCAGATACTTCCTCACTGTGTGTTCCTGGGCAAATCACTTGACCCCTATTGCCTAGCCATAGATGACTTTTCTGCCTTAGAACCAATTTACAAGGATTGATTCTAAGATAGAAGGTAAGAGTTTTAAAAAAACAACAACCGAATTTGATCTGTTGTCAGGAAAGATTCCTTCCCTTCCTCCCTTCAGCTCAAATCCAATAGTACCCAGGACCTCAATTTCACAAGTTATTCTCCAAGCCTAGACACATTCTGCTTCAGATAGAAATGTGTCCTCTAAGATTAGCAAAGATCAAATACAAAAAAGCATTGAAAAGGAAACCAGGAGTCCTGGAACAAGCTTGCTTAGCAGAGACATAACCTATTTGGGGTTGGCTGTCATACTCAAGTGCAAAGTCCTTTCAGAGTCGTGTCACCCACATGGCTAAGGAGAAAGTCCCAAAGCTCCCATGTGGTCAGCCAGACCTAGGACAAGTCTGAACATGCTTTGTGGGATGGTCCCTCTGGGCCAATTTAGTATCAATACAAAGGAATGAAAACAAGCTCGGAAAGCCTCAATTTACCCAAGGTAACCCAGTTAGTAAAAGTCTGAATTAAAATCCAGGGCTTTTCCCACTATTCCAAACTGAGTAATTCCTAACTGGTACAAGGCTGAAATTAAACAACATATTAATTAACAAGATAGGTTTGTTGATATGAATATATTAATAATATATAAGAAAGAAAATAATAAATGGAAACACGTTGAGAACTATAAAGCATCACATAAATATGAGCTACAATTTTTTTCATTATTTAGAGTGCCATGGGATAAAGGTAGCTCTGCTCTAGTCTAGGCTCAGATGACCTTACTTGCACTATCTCAGGTTGGCACCAGGGGGTGCCCAGCCCCACCAGCTCTGGCTTAAGTTGATTCTGTCTGAATTGGCATCCTCCTTCCTTCTCTTATTCCATGATGACAGGATCTTTCTTGTCCTTCAAGAGCCCTCTACCCAGTAAATTTTTTGGTTTTGATTTTGTTCAGTTGTTTTTCAGTCATGTCTGACTCTTCATAATCCCATTTGGTGTTTTCTTGGCAAAGATTTTGGAATGGTTTGCCATTTCCTTCTCCAGCTCATTTTATAGATTAAGAAACTGAGGCAAACAGGGTGAAGTGACTTGCCTTGGGTGACCCAGCTATTAAGTATCTGAGGACAGATTTGAACTCATGAAGTTGGGTCTTCCTTATTCTAAGGCCAGAACTCTACCCATTGCACCACCTGGTTGTCTTTGTGCCCTGTAAATAGAGGTATCTTATTCTAGATCACAAGTTCAGCAGGAGTAGAGACTCTCAGGTCAGGGTTGTAAACATGGACCAATAAATTCAACCTATTCTTGAATAAGAATTCTCTAAAACATGTATGGCAAGTGTTAAAGGACTTCCAACAAGAGGGAACTCACCACCTTGGAGGCAGCCCCTTCTGCTTTGGGGCAACTCTAACTGAGAGGAAGGTTTTTTTCCAAAATCAAGCCTAAACCTGCTTCTTTTTGATTTCTACCCATTGTTCCTAATTCTGCCCTCTGGGGCCAGGCAGAGAAAGTCTTGTCCCTTTTCTACAATTATGTAGATATTAATCCCTTCAAATACTTGTAGTAAACTCTCATGCTTCCCCTTAAGTCTTCCCCTTTCAAAACCTGAATATTCTCAGTTCCTTCTTTGGAGTAGCTAGGTAGAGCAGTGGACAGAAAGCGCTAGGCCTGGAGTCCAAAAGACCTGGGTTCAAAAACACTTATTCACTTGCTAGCTGTGTGACCCTGCAAAGGTCACTAAATCTCTGTTTCAGTTTCTCCCTTTATAAAATGGGGATAACAATAGCACCTACCTCCCAGGGATGTTGTGAGGATCAAATGAGATAATTGGGGGTTTTTTTAAACCCTTATCTTCTTTTGAATCAATTTTAAGAGAGATCTGCAAGGGCTAGGCAAACAGGATTAAGTGACTTGCTCAAGTTCACACAGCTAGAAAGTGTCTGAGTTTAGATCTGAATCCAATTTTTCATGACTCTACTCCTGGGGTTCTTTCCACTGTGCTACCTAGTTTCCCTTAAATGAGATGATAATTATAAAGAGCTTAGTGCAATGCCTGACACATAGAAAGTGCTATGCAGATGTTAGCTATTATATTATTATTATTATTATTATTATTATTATTATTGAATCAGAGACCTTTTACCATACTGGCTGCCTTTCCCTGCATATTTTCCAGCATACAATGTCTTCCCTAAAGTGTGATGCTCCAAATTGAATACAAAACCCTAGATGTGGTCTGAAAAGGGCAGAGTAGAGAAGGACTATTATCTTTATTCTCAGACATTGTGCCTTTCTAAATGCGATCTCTGGCTAAAAGCCTGAGATCACAGTAACTTTCTTGGACGTAATCACATTGAGTGATATTAAGTTTGCAATCTACCAAAATCAAACATCTACTGGTTTCCCCTCCGTTATACTATAGTAAGGTAGTCACCAGACTTGGATTAAGAAGACCTGGGTTCATTGCCTGAATCTGACACTAGCAATACAACCATGGATAAGAATTGCAAAATGCCTTAGTTTCTTAAACTGCAAAGTGGATACAATGCCATTTGCCTTACCTACCTCATAGGTCAGTGATGGCAAACCTTTTAGAGACTGAGTGCCCAAACTACCACCCTCACACTGTATGCGAGCCACTCCCTTATCCTAGACAGGGGAGGGAGGAAGCATTCCCATTGGGCTGCTGGACAGAGGGATGGGTGAAGGGAGGAACATCCTCAGGCTTGGTGAAGTGGGAGATGGGAGCAGCCTCCTTTGGCACATGTGCCATAGATTCATCAACATGATCATAGGGTAATTGAAAGAAGATAACTTGGAGGAAAGGGCATGATTCATGTAGACTATGAGAACTTATTTTTCCTATACTGAATTAATTCCTATATATTAGGGAGAATTATTATGTATTCCTGTGTCTGGAATCTGGGTCAGAGATAACATCTAGTCTGTTACTTTTTGCATTATCTTTGTTCTTGGGAATCCCAACAAATGTCTTACTTTTTTAACAGAATTTGGTTAATAAATGAGGAGAAGATTTTTTTCTGGCATACATGCAAAACTTCATTTATCAGTTTGGGGAAGGGCTGACCACCTCTTATTTAGCTATCACCAATTAAAGATGTCTTGGGATGTTCAAGGGAGGGGCTCCTAAAAATCTCTTTATTACACTGCCTGAGGCATCTCAGGTTGTCCCTGGTCCCAGAGAAAGCCATGGAGATCCGTCACTTTATTGGTTATGATGCTGATCTAGTCAATGAACCTGATATAATCAATAAACATATTTTTACTCCCAAATCAGTCTGAGATCATTTTAATCATAATACAACTTTAGCAAAATTTAAGGCCCTGAAGGGGCAAAGACAGACAATGAAATAAAAATATGAGGCCTTCTTAGTCCACGAAGTTTTCCCCACTTTAAATGAAGTCTGAAGTTTTGAATGGTATCAGAAAAGGTCAGAAAAGACAATGAACCCAACCCAGAGCACAAACTGCTTCCATACTTTTGTCTCCAGCCATTAATTTGCATAAAATCTCAACAGGAATATGGGAGATGTATCTGGTTAGTGACCCTAAGTAAAGGTAGGGTCCCTTACTAAAGGAATCTATCTTTGAACTATGAATGAACTTAGAAAAGGCTATCCATCTCCCATGGCTTGTCTGGGAGGTGACAAACCTGAGAGCTAAGAGGCTGTGGGGGACTCAAAGGTATTTGGCAATCTTAGACTAAGGGTCTCATCCATTTGTGAAAGAACTTTGTAGCACTCCAACTGAAAAGAACACACTAATATTCGGCTAAGGCAGAGCTGAAGGTAGTTGGGGCTACAAGTTACCAATGAAGAGTGAGCCCAGTGAATGATCCCATTCAATAGAAATACTACACTTTGTAAAGAACCAGCAATTAGGGGGGTAGGAGGGGACCTAGTTGGTCCAGTCTGGTAGCAACTATGTTTAGTGAGGAGCCAATTCAGTGGTTGAGTGACCTACTTGACCCAGCCCTACAGTGGATCAGTCTATCCAACAGAGACACTTTCTTCTTGAAGAGTAAGCCCAAAGTCCCTCATCCAGATAAGATGCCATACCCTGAGATTAGACAGCGCAGCCTAGCAGTGGAGTGACCTCATCCATCACAAATATTACAACCTACAATGAACTTCATGGGAATGCTACAGAGAAAAAGGAACTTGATGCCCTGAAGTTCCAGAATTATGAATTGTTTAGGTATGTATCACTACCATTGTAAGTTCATACTGCTCTCCATAGCACAGAATGGGAGAGTGCACCCCAACTTTGAGGGGAAATGCTTTGTAACTACTGTTCTTGCTCTCCATTTGAGTAAATTGCCTTTGTTAGGAACTGAGTCTACTTGGGCTACAGCATTTGAAAAGTAGGAAAATCAATCAAAGGACTACTTCTAGAACCAAAGGTGACAGCACAGTGAGTGAGTGAACTTAGAGGAAATGCTGTATTGTTAAACTTTAGAATACTTTACAAACATGAGCTGTATTTTTTCAAAATTATTTTTAATAGATGCTTTGCTCGGGGGTGAGGAATATTTAAATAAAAGATACGTGGACTAAGGAGGGAAGAGAAGGAACATTTATCCTAAAATGCCACAAACAATAAAATAAGACAACATATAAAGTTTTTCCCCCCCTGGAAGTGGGTTATGGGATGAGAGCAAGGGTTGGTCTAAGTCTGTCCACAATCTGAAATAAAAAAAGGTAGTTTCACAAGTACCATGATCAAATGTGGCAGCACAGATGAATGGAAACGATGTGGGTAATGATGATATGAAACAATACCTTGATAAGGATCAGAAGGACATTTCTTGGCCTTCTCCAACTATGTCAGGGTTCAGAGCATTCAAAACCCCACTGGCCAGGCCTGTTACCCTTTCTGTTCCCCAAAGGGAAATAAGGAAGAAAAATAAAGGTAATCTCAAAGATCAGGGATAATCAATAATTGTTTAGTTCACCACAAAAGAAGACCACAGTCAATAATTTCGTTCTTGCTTCATCCTTTGAACCTGGCAGGAAGAAAACTGGGTATTAAAGGATGGAGTTCCAAGCTCACTGGGGAAACCACAAGCTGACTTGCTTACAGTAATAGCAAGAGCTTTAACTCCACCCTACTTACCAGAGGGTATCCTTTATCCATCTGAGGCCATGAAGAATCTGGGGTCACTGGGGACTTCTTCATAGGCTTAAGTCCCATGGGGCCTTTGGAATTACTGGCTAAAGGCATAAGGAATAGCTCCTATGCCAATCCTCAGGCACAAGAATACCTAGATACATTTCCATCTCTTTTCTTCCCTTCCATTTCTTGCTCTGCACTCACTGTGCAACCTTGAACTTGTCCCTTTAGCTCCTCTCAGTTTCTTCATCTGTTAAAAAGGAAGAATAATGTTTGCACTATGTATACCACAGAGTTGTATGAAGGTCAAATGAGATTACATAAAAACCTTATACATAGAATGTGAGGCAGCTGAGGACACAGGGGATAGAGTCTTGTATTTGGAGTTAGGAAGATCATGTCTGAATCTTAAAAAAAAAAACAAAAACACCAAAACACTCATTTTCTGTCTTAGTAACAACCTTAAGACATAAGGATAAAGGCTAGGCATATGGGGCAAAGCAACTTGCCCAGGGTCACACAGCTAGAAAATGTCTCAGCTCAGATTTGAACCTAGGTCCTCCTGACTCCAAGCCCTGTGTCTGATTCTTCACGACCCCATTTTGGGTTTTCTTGGCAAAAATACTAGTGTGGTTTGCTATTTAATTCTCTAAATCATTTCACAAATGAGAAAGCTGAGGCATTCAGGATTTAGTGACTTGTCCAAGGTCACATAGCTAGTAAATGTCTGAGGCTAGATTTGAACTCCTGAAAAATGAGTCTTCTTGACTCCAGGTCTGGTACTCTATCCACGGTCCCAATTTAGCTGCCCTTCATCTGTAATAAATAGGGATAATAATAGCACCTATCTTACAGGTTTTTATGAAGATCAAATGAGATAGCATATGTAAAAGGACAAAAACTCAAAGTGTTACATAAATGTTATTGTAGTTATGAGTACCAGATTTGGACTCAGAGGACCTGGGTTCAAATCCCAGCTTTGTCATTTACTCCCCATGTGACCTTGGGCAAATAAGTCCCTTAGTCCTTCTGGGTTTCAAATTCCACATGTGTGATCCAGTCCAATTAGCATTTATGAAATGTCTTGCTTTGTGGAAAGGCACACTGCTGGGTGCTGGAGCTACAAAGACAAAATGAAAAGCAGTCCTTGTTTTCACAGAGCTTCCATTCTAGCTGTAAAATGAGAGGGCTTGGACTAGATGACTTCCAAGTTCCCTTTCAGCTCTAAATCTATGATCTGATCATGTCACACCTCTAATTAAAACTCTTTAGTAGTCCCCTATTTCCTGGGCAATGTGCCTAGGTCCTACATCAAAGGAGGTCAGTCTCAGGCATAGGTAAGATACAGGGAGCACAGAACCTGGGGTTTAGGGGGTGGAGCTGGCTCATAGGATTTAGAATTGAAGATCTAGTCCAGTCTTCTGGTTTTGCAGATAAGGAAACTGAAGTTCAAGTAGATGAAATGACTTGCCTAAGGACACACAAACTCCTTAGTTTGGTATTTATTCAAAGCCTTCTTTAGTCTGGTACTGTCTTACCTATACAGACTTCTCACCCTACTCACTACCCTTTACTCCATGTGGCAGTCACACTGGACCACTTCTATCGGGCTTTATGCTTTTCCATTTCTGTTCTCTCAATGATGACTCCCTGTTGAAATCCTAGCCATCTTTCACGGTCTAATTCAAATACTATCTCTTCTTGGAAGTTTACCCTGATTTCCCTCTCTACCCCCATCAACAGAAGTGACTAAGCAAGATTCAGTCTATCCCATTTTTTTTTGATGGGGGAGGGAGGCAGAAAAATATCCTCTCATACCACTGTTCATGAGACTCTAAAACAAACAAATAACTCCTACAAAATGGAACACAAGCATTGTTTCTCCCTACTTGTTTGCATCTTTCATAGGATCATAGATTCTGAGATGGAACAGACCTTAGAGATGATGAGATCCAACATCATCTTACTAAGCTTATCTTTTTATGTCATTCAGTGTCTAACACAGTGCTCAGAACACAGTAGGTTTTTTTTTTAAAACACTTACTTTCTATCTTAGTAACAACTCTAAGACTGAAGGGCAAGGGATAGGCAAATGGGGCTAAGTGACAGGATCACAAAGCGAGGAGGGGTTTGAAGCCAGATTTGAACCAAGACCCCCCTGACTCCAAGCCTGGTGCTCTATCTACTGTGTCACCTAGCTGCCCCCACCATAGGTTTTCTCATGTTTACTGCTTTGACCATTAGATATATATCAAGTTGTGTCCAAGGTACCCAGGAGCTGGCTGGGTATATTCTCATGATGCCAAAAAAAAAAATTTTTTTTTTTTTTACAACTAGAGCAAGTAATCTCATGTGTTTCCAGCTATAGTTCAACTTATCAGCTTTTCTTGACGCAGGAGGCAGGCAGGTGAGGTTTAAGGAGGAATGTTGATGTTTTGTGAACTCTAGATAGCCTTCCAAGCAGCCACCAAACCTGGAGATGTCAGTGGCCAGGAACATCCTTGTTTTGCTCACTGCAGCAGTTGCTTGATCATTTTGTCCTTGCTGGTGAGGTTGGCATGGGGCACAGGGCCAACCCCTGCTCTGATTTCTACCCCAGTGCCAAAGTAGAACAGTTGGTACTGCTACTACCATGCCCAGGTCACATGAGGAATTCTGGCCCGTCTGCCTGGTATTTTCAGTGGGTGACCGAATGGACAGCAGCAGAGGGAGGCAAAAGGGGAGGTTAGAGTAGGGCAGCCTCTTGTTATTGGGAAGCTCGAGAGAGTGGCTGTTTGTGACTCGTGATTTCTGGCTTGGATCTACACAAAGCTTTCCCTCTGACCCTTGTGTCTCTGATTTGTTTTACGCTCAGACTGGAAGGTCTCCAAAAGGCCACCAAAAGGCAAGCTGAACAACAACAAAAAGAGGGACAAGCATGAGCTCTGTGAAGACATGCTATCCATAAATGTGCTAGGTCAGAGACAACAGGGAAAGAAGGAAGGAAGTCTTGGATTCAATCTTGAAAACTCTGTGCAGAGATCAGCTAGATGGAATGAATTCCCTCCAAACTTTTTTCTGAGAGAAGCTCAGTTGCTTGCAAAGTGCCAAACTCTAGTGACTAAAAGAGAAAATAATCTAATTCTTTCCCTACTATTCTGTCTAGGCCTCAGTTTCCTCAAATTATCTAGATGCCCTATCTATATGGAAACCAGTGTTAACAGATTACATTACATCACACACTCTTTTTGAAAACAAAAAACAAACAAAACCCAAACAGCTGCTGTGTTTGTAGTTGGGTAATTCATCTTCACACCTAGAATTTGGACTGAAGACTTTGGTTTTTACTTTTCCCGCAGAGTTTGGAGAATAAATTTATGGATTACTATCCCATCCCCATCACCCCCCATTTGAGGGAAGAGAATTCCAAACACAGTTTCTCTAGAGAAATAAAGAAGTTGCTCTTGCAGCAATTCCTTTTGTTCATTCTCTGCTCTCTGAGGGGTCTGTATACTTTTCCAGGATAGGTTTCATTCTTAGGGGACAAAACAAAGGCTGAATTATTTCCTATAAAAAAAACCTGGTTGGGAAAACTGGGCAATTCTCTAGTTGTTCATCTATTAACCCCTTTATGAGGGTGTTTTTCCTAGGTTCTGCCCTTGGCATTTCATATTTTTCCTCTCTGTTTTCTGTACAGCTCTTCACTCTGGTGGCTTAACCACAGCTTCTGTGTAGACAACTTAGGTCTGAGGCTTCTTCTGAGCTTGAGACCCACATTTCTAACTGTCTACAGGTTATATCCACTTGGATATTCCACCAATACCTCAAAAAAACCCAACCCCAAAATATATCGCAAATTGATCTTGTTAGGAAGGGAAAGGAAATACATGTGAAAAAGAAGTTGGACTTGAAGTCAGAAGGGACCTGTGTTTGAATTCTTCCTCAGGTACTTATTGGTTTTATGACTATGGACAAATCACTTTATGTCTTTGCATCTATTTACTTATCTGTAAAACGAGAGGATTAAATTAGAACATTTCTAAATCCTCTTCCACATCTAAATTATATGAATCTATTCTGATCTTTGACTACCCCCTATTCTTTTGTAACCAATTATATAATATTGATTCCAACACTGCAATATCACAAGCATCCATGGTCCTTCTCTCTTCTCACAGCAAATTCTATAATAAAGTCCTCATTAAAACTGATCTGGAAGACTGGAAATCATCTCCTAAAAGGCATACCCACCTTTCTTCCCCAGCTGAAATTTTTGAAAACCCTTACCTTAGAATTACCTTACTCTTAGAATTGATACTAGGCAATTGGGGTAATTGAGTTGCCAATGGTCACACAGCTAGGAAGTATCTGAGGCTGGATTTGACACCAGGTCCTCCCATCTCTAGGTCTGGGTCTCTGTCCACTGAGCCACCTAACTGCCCCTGCAGAGATAGTCTTGAAGGAAGCCAGAGAAGCCTAGAGGCAGAGGTGAGGAGGGAGAATACATCAGGCACTGGGGATAACCAATACAAAATATGCACACTCTAAATGGAATTCCATATTTGAAGAACAGCAAATAGGTCAGTATAACTGGACTGCAGAGTATGGGAACAAAAAGTAACAAGATTGGAAAGGTATCTAGGAAGAGTCTCTAGGCTATAAAGGGGTTTAAAATGCCAAATATGGCCTTTTATTTTTGATCCTGGAGGTAACAGGCAAACATTGGAGTTTATTGAGTAGGAGCAGAGAGGTGACATACTTTAGAAAAATCACTCTAGGGCCAGCTAGGTGGCTAATGGACAGAAATCCAGGCCTGGAGATAGGAGGTTCTGGGTTCGAACATGACCTCAGACACTTCCTATGTGCTTCATAGCAAGTCACTTAATCCCAATTTTCTAATACTTGCTGCTCTGCTGCCTTAGAACCAATACATAGTTTTGATTCTAAGACATATTGTAAGGGTTTTAAAAAAAAGAAAGAGAAAAATCATTTTGGCAGCTGTGTTTAGGGTCAATTAGAATACAAGAAAATTTGAGACAGGGAGACCAAAAAGAAAATTATTATTATAGTTCAGATATGATGTGATAAGGTTCAGTGACAGAGTAGCAAAGAGATATAAACTATAAACTAGCTTAAAGAAATAATTAGCTTTAAAAAAAATCTCTTTCCTAACTTCTGACCTTGGTTGTTTAAGAACTATAATTTTTTGTTGACTTAGTTAATAGGTTTGGTCATTTATCATAATATTGTCAAGTATTTCATTTGGTGCTTACTAATCTGAATTTTATTTTAATGATTTGAGATTTGCATTAAATAAAATCATATTTCAACCTTTTGTATGAGACATCCCAACAAATGAAAAAGATAAAAATAAGGACAAAAATAAGTTTTTTTAAGGATGGAGGAGGCATGAGCATATTTTAGTTAACAGGGAAGGAGCCAGTAGACAGAGAGATTAAAGAAGAGAGGGTAGGAACAATAGTGAGGGTAATTTACTGGAGAAAAGTGGAGGGACAAAGGGTACATATATCAGTTTTAATTTTGATAAAGAGACCAGATGTCTGAAAGATGTGAGATGAGGAGGAGAAAAAGAGAGCTCTTGGTGAATGGTCTCAAATTTTTGGATGAAATATCAGGTGAGGCCCTCAGCTGAGAGTGGAAGAAGGGGTATTGTGGAAGACTTGATGAAGGATGAACAGTTCTGGAACAGAGACTGTAGTGAATGGAATAATGAATTGATTAAGAAGGCGTAATCAATTATATTGCTGCAGTAAGGGCAAGTAAGTTGAAATTAATGTAAATTTGTAATGGATCTAGTTTTGTGATTTTCTCCAGCTCTGTACAGTAGCATAAGGATAAGAATAAAGGTGGTAGGTGGAGATAATTCAGAGCTGGGGTTTGTCAAAATGTGACTTGGAAAAGGGGCTAAGGGATATAAGTGGGGAGGCTAGCATAGAGCTGAATTTGTTCACCAAAAGGTCAAGAGAGGGAAGGAAAGATAATATAATCCATGTAGGGGTACTGGCCTGTGAAAAAAAAACAGAGGATGAAGTCTTTGGAGGCCACAGTGAGGTTGAAGAATAAAGAGATAGTTAGAAGGCATAAGGAAGATGGTATAAAGGAATTTCAGAGTTCATGAACATGGGAATAGAACACTTATGGGAGATGACATATTGGGATCAAGGATATAATCATTTCTATGTGTAGATGAAGTGGAAAGGAGGAATAGTTTATGGGAACTGAGTAGACTGTAAGACTCAGGGTGAGGGAATAACTAGGTGGCTCAGTGGATGGAGAGCCAGGCCCAGAAATGGGAGTTTCTTGGTTCAAATCTGGCCTCAGATACTTCCTAGCTATGTGACCCTGGACAAGTCACTTAACCCCCATTGTCTTGTCCTTACCACTTTTATACCTTGGAACCAATACACAGTATTGATCCTAAGATGGAAGGTAAGGGTTTAAAAAAATAAAGAAAAGAAAAATTGGGAAGTTAGGGCATTTGAGGGAATAACAATTTGCATGGCCATGTCAGGGTGGAGAGACAGACTATGAACCAATCATTGAACCCATTGAAGAAGGAAGGAGAATGTTCTGGAGATCAGTAGATAATGGGAAGCAGGATTCAGATTGGGTGATAAATTCAAATATTGTGAATATCAAAGGAGAAGAAGTTGCTGAGTGATAATGATAGAGGGAGAACCTGGAAGCAGAAATGAATAGTAAGCAAAAAGTATTCCAACTGCCGGGCTAAGACCAATGACATTTTGAAAAAAGTGATGGTAGTATTTTGGAGAGTAGTTGCTTATTCCATGTCTTCCATCCATAAGGAGAGTCAGTTCTCAGTGAGTGGTAGAAGATGCAAGAAGTAAGGAAGGTAATGGTTTAAGATTAAACCAAGTTTAGTAATGATTAGAGCAGGTATTCCAAAGAATACAGTGAAAGGACAAGTAGATCTTCTGTAAAAACATTTGGGGATAAGTAGAGAGGAAGGAGTTAAGATGGGAGAAATGATGAGTAGGCAGTTGGATGGGAAAATGGGGCTTGTACAATGGCAGCCAGGAATTAAGAGTCACTGCAATGGGAAGTATGTGAAGGGGTAGGAGTGTTCTAGACATTGAGGAATAAATCCAAGCAGATTATCAGTGATTAGAGGGAGGAGGGAGGTGATTACACTATTCAAGGCCCTACCTTGAAGACTGACCTTGTGGCAGGAGGAATGTTGTATCCTGCAACACCCAGAAGACTCACCTCACAGCAGAAATAAGTCCTATGGGAATGCAGTCAAGAAGTAGGATGAGGTAGTGTGAGGTAGGTTTGTTCCAGAATTCTGGAGGTCATGGGGCAAAGATAGAGGCCAAAAGTGAGACTGAGTCAGGGGCCAAAGACTAAGGATGGGTGGTTCCCTACTGCCCACAGGGTAAAGTTCAGACTCTTTTTGCCTGGTGCCATTGTATTTTTTCTAGCTATGTCTCATATTCCTTCAAAATGGAGTATTTTGCCACCCATCAACAAGCATTTGTTCATCTTCTATGCACTCAGGGGATACAAATACAAAAATGACTACCATTTTCCTTACACACCCTGTACTTTACTGCCTTTATGTCTCATCTAACACTGCTCCCTCCGCCTGGAATGTCCTTCCTCCTAGTACCTCCCTAAAACCTGTTAAACCCCAACTAAAATGTGCTTGTGCTATATTTTGAATTATTGTGTGCATGCATATTACTCTATTGGACCATAAACCTCATGAGGGCAGGATCCACATCTCATTTAAATTCTCTGAGCTCCCCATTGCTAATTTAGCACAGACACTTTGCACACATTTGTGGGTTAGTAAAATTCTACTGGTTTCTTGCCTTTTATCAACTCTGGGTCTTTGTCCTCATGCTACTTCTTCTACCTAGACTATGCCCTTCTTCTTCATCTCTGCCTCTCTCAATTCCATCATGTGGAATATTGACTATATAATAGGAGATGGTTTTTCCTACCCAATTCAGTTGAGATATTAAAGAAAAGGGCAGATAAGAGCTTTATAATCAGAGAATGATTCCTAAACTTCTCTTCACCACCCCCACTGATCATAGAAAACTCCAATAAAAATATTTGCTCTATAGGAGACACCATATTAACAGGGAGAAAATCAGGGGAAATAGCTCCAAGAAGTGTAACTCCTGGTATCAGGGGAAAGAGACAATTGTAGATTCAAGGGGAAATTAGTCTTGTTCATTGAGAGTTAAGTTGCAGAGAGAAGCAGGTCCAGGGAGTTTAGCTGAGTAAGCTGCCTAATAGAGATGTTGTTCCCTGAGATAAGCAGCAAGAAGATATCACAAGGGGGAGCAAAGTGCCTCAATGGATTGAGAATCAGGGCTAGAGGTGGGAGGTCCTAGGTTCAAATCTGTCCTCAAACATTTCCTAGTTACGTGACCATGGGCAAGTCACTTTACCTCTATTTGCCTAGCCTTTACTACTTTTCTGACTTAGAACTAATGCTTCTAAAGCAGAAGGTAGGGGTTTAAAAAACAAAAAAAGATATCACAATAGGAGAAAGGACACAAGGACCCTAAGGTATTAAAGGCATGTGTTGTCTTTGTGACTATTGTACTCTATGTATGTTCCCATTTCTCTTGCTGACACTGTGTTTATGGAGGGAAGGTTTTTATGCCATCTTAGTAAAATGCCTTGTCTGTGAACTAATTATGTCCACTGGCTATTAACCTTTGTAAATATATGGTAGGGGTTTGTGAACCATGTTTCAGGATTGTAGACTCATGGAGTACCTTTGAACCCTGAAGAGTAGTCATCCTCTGGTGAGCCCAATTGCAAGCATATGGGATGGAGTGTTATATAAAATGTCAGCCATGACTAGTTTTACTAAACAATTTTCTTTCCTCTTTTTCTTTTTTTAAACCCTTACCTTTCATCTTGGAATCCATACTATGCTGATTCTAATGCTGAAGAGCAGCAGTAAGGACTAGGCAATGGATATTAAGTGACTTCTCTATGGTCATATAGCTAGGAAGTTTCTGAGGTCAAATTTGAACCCAGGACTTCCCAACTTCATGCCTGGCTCTTTATCCACTGAGCCACCTAGCTGCTCTATTTTCCTCTCTTTGAATTTTTATTCTCAGAGATGATTCAGTGAATATGGGACAGGGAAAAGATATATTACAAAATGAATGTAGTATCAAAAATGGTATCAATACATTAAAAAAAATCCAATCCAGTTATAATGTCAGTTTCTCCATAAAGCTTTCCCCAATTACCCCAACCAGAGGTAATTTCCATAGCCCTATATTCATACTCCAATAGCACTTCATGCCTACCACCTTATGCCACCTTTCAACATTCAATTTTGTATTTTGGTTATCTATATGTGTGTGTATATACATATTATATATGGGTTATTTTCCCCCCAAGGTTATAGATTATAAATCTTTTAATCTGTGCAGTACCATATGCAAAATAGGCATCCAATAAACATCAATGGTTGCAATATGTGCTATTTAATAGCAAGCCATTATGTTCTTCTTTAGTGTTAATCTCCACCGAGAATTTGAGAGACATTGAACTCTCTACATATTTCTCAAAATAATTCACTTAATGGTCCAAAGAGCAGTCGTATGGGCAATTTTAAAAAAACTACGCATCACTCAAACCATTGTTGTTTTACTCTAGAATACAGACTTCATGGTTTTGCCGTAGACTTTCTTAACTCCATTTAGCACAAACCATCATTTAAGAGAGTTTATAGTCCCCTAAGTATGTTGCTAAATCACCATGAAGAAAAGAGCCTCAGATTAAAAATTTGCTTCACATAATCTATAGAAGAGCAATCAAAACTCATTCTCCTGTAAGGCAGACATACCCAAGTGAGTTGTCAAGAGTTGCCAATCTTCCTCTCCTTCCCAACCCAAGTAAGGGGCATTTGTTAAATGCCTACTATGTATACCAGGCACTCTGTTAAATGCTTTACAAATATTCCATTGATTCTCATGACACCTAGTAAATAGATGCTATTTTTATTCTCATTTTACATACGGTAACTCAGGAAACTGAGACTGACAGAAATTAAGAGACTTGCTGGGAAGCCACTCAGCTAGTAAGTGTCTGAATCTATATTTTAATTCAGGTCTTCTTGACTCCAGGCCCAGTACTCTATCCACTAGGCCACCTAGTTACCTTTAAGGTTCTCTAAGACCTTGCTGTCAAGACTGTTAAAATAACATGCATTTAAAGAAAGTGGTTACATGTCCCAAGAGAAGATATCAACCCTCTGTGACTTTTGCCTCAGAGCTACCTGTCAAACAGTCCAATTTAGAAAGAATGTCCTCGTTGAGATAGGCAACCTTACAATGGCTGTGTCCCAGACTACTGCTATTCCTCGTGACTCCCTAATTCTCTCAAGAGAAAGGTTGGAGTCCCTTAGGCACATACCTGCAATGCCTACTACACAGAAAACTGAGGCTATTAGTCAACAAACATTCGGTGCCTATGGTGTGCCAGGCACTGTATGAAGTACTGGGGATATAAGGAAAGGCAAAAAAAAAGTCTCTGCTTTCAAAGACCTCATAGTCTAATTGGGGAGATGATGCACAAATGATAATGTATGAACAAAATGTAGAAAAGATAAACTGGAGATAATTAATACTGGGAAGGTACTACTACTGGCATTTAGGTGGTGGAGTTTTGTTTTTTTTTTTTAAACCCTTACCTTCCGTCTTGGAGTCAATACTGTGTATTGGCTCCAAGGCAGAAGAGTGGTAAGGGCTAGGCAATGGGGGTCAAGTGACTTGCTCAGGGTCACACAACTGGGAAGTGTCTGAGGTCAGATCTGAACCTAGGACCTCCCATCTCTAGGTCTAGCTCTCAACACACCAAGCTACCCAGCTGCCCCCAAGGTGGTGGAGTTCTAAGCCACAATGGGCAAAGCCAATCAAGTGGCCATACTAAGTCTGACACCAATTGTTGAACTGTCCAGAAAAGAGAAGTGCCATGGAGTTGTTTAAGGGGGAAGCACATACCTGGAGTTGGAAACAGAAAACATATTCCTGTGCGGCCAGGCTGTGAAAAGGATTTTGGGTGGTTATAACTGTTCATATAATAACTAGGAAACAAGGCCCATTTTCTTCTGAAAGAAGATGCTTCCACCCTCAGGTATCTGAAACATTAGTCCAGTAATTTTTTGGAAAAGGATGATGCCAAGTTAAAAGGGGTTTTGGAATTTCAATCCTCTCATTCTACAGATGAAGGAACTGAAGCTCATTGAAACAAAATAACTTGCCTAAGGTTACACAACTAAGAATCAAGCCTAGAACTCAGGTCTATTAACCCAATGTTGCTTCAACTGAACCATACTACCTCTAACTTCACTTGCAAGCAAAGTATACACTCGTTCCTTTTACACAAATACTAAGGTTTAGAGATTATCTGGCAGTGAAGAAATTAAAGCTATCTATAGTCATATGGAAAAATGCTTCAAATCACTATTGATTAGAGAAATATAGATTAAAACAACTCTGAGATATTACTTTATACCTAATCAGATTGGCTAACATGACAGAAAAGCAAAGTAACAAATGCTGGAGGGGATGTGGAAAAAATTGGGATACGTAGGCACTGTTGGTATTGTGAACTAGTCCAACCATTCTGGAGAAGAATTTGGAACTATGTCCAACAGATTACAAAATTGTGCATGCCCTATGGCCTAGCAATACCACTACTAAGTATGTATCCCAAAGATTTCTAAGAAAAGGGAAAAGGATTTATTTGTACAAAAATATATAGGAGGACTTTTTTGGGGGGTGGCAAATAATTAGAAATCAAGGGGGATGCCTGTCAATTGGGGAATGGCTAAACAAGTTGTGGTACATGACTGGAGTAGTATACTATTATGCTATAAGAAATGATAAATAGCATAGTCACAGAAAAACCTGGGAGAACTAATATGACCTCATATAAAGTGAAGTGAGCAGAACCAGGGGAACATTGTACACAGTAACAGCTTTTTGTAAGGATGAACTGTGACAGATAGCTATTCTGATCAACAAGATAACCTGAGACAATTCCAAAGGGCCCATGACAAAAGGGGGTAGAGCAAGATGGTTCCTTTGATAAAGAGTTCGATTTGGAGTCAGGAAGATCCAAGTTTAATTCTGATCTCAGATACATAGTAGCTATGTGGCCCTGGGCAAGTCACTTAACTTCTGCTTGCCATAATCTGCTGGAGAAGGAAATGGCAAACCTTTCCAGTATCCTTGCCAAGAAAACTTCATGGACAGTATAGGTGTGATATGGTCCATCAGGTCACAAAGAGTTAAATATGACTGAATAACATGATGGAAAATGCTATCTCCCTCCAGAGAGAAAACTGATAAACTCTGAATACATATGTTTTTAAGCTTAATTTTGTTTTATTTCATGTTTTTCTTTTGCAACATGACTAATATGGTAATATGTTTTGTGAGACTTCACATGTATGATAGATACCAAATTACTTGCCTTCTTATATTTTTATATATTGCCTTTTATATTTTTAAAAAGTCAGCCAGCCAGACTATCATAAAAAAGGAAATTGGAATATTCTTTTAAATAAGAAAAATAAAATTCCATCCCCATCTATTATCATCATCCTTTCTAAAATTTAAAGAATACAATTCTAAAATTTTCAATTGTATATTTGTTTTTGTTGTTTGTAGAAGAATTTAGAGGCTCTTTAAAATTTTTGTCAAAGAGCCTCAGTCACCCCTTTATTTCTAGAGAAGCTGGCAAGGGATTCCTGCTAACTCTGGCTTTTCATTGAAGTGTCTTAGTGGTCCCCATCAATATTTCCTGGAATTATAAAAGTATCAAGTAATGGGAGGAAAGGTGCCAGGGCTAGAATGATTATGAAGGTCTAAAATAGGTATTGTTCCACAAAGGCAAATTCTCTTTAAAAGGGATCATAGAGGATGGAGAGCAATGGCAGGAGGACCTGCTTGAGCAAAAGAGAAACCAAGCCACAATATTTGCAAGGACCCTTACTCTGTTGGCAGTCTGGGGAAGTCTACTGATCCCTTCTCAGTATAATATTTTAAAGGAGTAAAATACATAGGATTACAAAGGTAGCTAATAATATTGACATTCAGTTATAAAAATGTTAAATAAGTTCACAGATTCCAACCTAAGAACTCCTGCATCTGACCTCATATCTGACCCTTTGATGATTAGGCTTTTTTTTTTTTTTGAGAGTAGTGATAGGAAGGGAAGGAAAGGAAAAAAAGAGGGAAGAGGCTGAGAAGGAAGCATATGTATATAGTCTGAAATAAAAGAAATAGCTGAGGTTTGTGGCATGGTCTGTCTAGCCAGTGAGCATGTCATACTAGCAAAGGGGAAACCATGAGATCAGGGATGTTTTAATCCAGTTTTGTACAATAACAATCCATTCACTCAGGAAGAGACTGGGATTCTAAACACTGAACTAGTTCCATTATCAGCCTCAGCCTCTTGTCTTGCTCCTATTCCAGCTCTTGAAACAAACCCTTAGGAAGAGAAAAAAAAAACCCTAGAAGAGCTGAAAAAGTACTTAAAAATAGCCATGACCCCATGGCTGAGAGGGAAATAGCTTTTATGTAATCATCCCCCTTAACTTGCTCCTCTGGAATCTGACTTCAAGCATCCAGGAACAAGAAATAAAAGCAATGGCTAGTCTGTCTTGACAGGGTTATGTCACTACAATTATTCCTGAAATACACACGAGAGTACAGACCAAAAGGATAAGGTATATAGGTTTTTCTAAAAATATTTTACACCTGTTCTCTGTTTTGCAGACTGATCATATTTGATCAGTGAGGTAAAGTACTCAAAATGCCATAAGGAATGTGTTTTTCCTTCCAAGTCTTCAGTGTTTCCCCTCTTTGTAATGCAAACTTCTTTTCTACCTTTGCTTAAAAAAAAAAAAAAGCAGGTACAATTATACTCATGGCAGACACACAAGCAGAGCTCCACTTTAACTACTCTTTTCCCTGGGCTGGCATAATTTGTGTTTATACAACTATCTCAACAATATTCCCACCAATATGGCATCTCAATTTGGTAACTTTTTTCTTTTTCTTTTCTTTTCTTTTCTTTTCTTTTTTTTTTTTTTTGCTGCTACAGCTCACAAGAGGACTGCAGCCAGCATTGTAACACTCAATTGGAATCAACTTGCTGATGTTATGGAAAAGAATGCTGAAACATCTGTTTGCTTCATCTGCTTCAAAACCAGAAATACAAACTCAGAGGTATTTATTACTGAAACTTGAATAGAATACTCTAGGGTGTCACTGCTCTAAAGAGAACTTTGATTTTGAGTCAGACAGCTGATTGGACAGCAAGATGTTAGGTGACTTGATAGTTGCAAAATGCAGGCTATTGAATTTACTTGCTTTTTAGATTGAAATCTGAGGGAGAGCAAACACCCACAGACTACTGGCCTCCAGAACTATTGCAGGTTCTTGACTATGTTGGCCTTCAACTATCCTTTGTTGAAAGGTAGAGGTACTCTCACAGTTTCAGCAATAGAAAGTAACTTCAGAAATAGTCTAGTCCAACCCTTTCATTTTCTAGAAGGGGAAACTGAAGCCAAGGTCACATAGAGAGGAGGATTCAAACCTTTAACTTTTGACTCCAGTTCCTCATGACTCTGGGGATGCATGTCAGCATCATTATTCCCATTTTGTAGATTATAACTGTGCTTTAAGGTTAATAAAGGGGACGGGAATAAATATTGACATAACACTCTACCAAGCTATTTATATTCTTATTTGACCCTCACAACAGTTCTGTGAAGTAAGTGCTGTTATCTCCATTTTAGAATCAAGGAAACTGACTTGCCCAGGGTCACAAATGTCTCAGGTGACATTTGAACTCAGAACTTCCAGATGCTAGGGCCCATTGCTCTATTGATTGATAACTCTCTACAAAGCTGAGGAACTGAAGGAAACATATAAAGCTGCTTAATCAAAAAGAATAAGGAGTTAGACCAAAGGCTTATGAATGTCTGGTCTTCTGAGCTGGACTAAAGACAGATATTTTAATTGTTTTCCTTTTAAAACATTTTAAATGACATTTTGTGGTGGTTTTAAATTAAAAATACTGATTTTAGTTTTAGCCATCAAAGCAAACTAGATCCTAAAACTTAAAGCAAAAGCCTTTCAAAGACTTACAAAATAGGAAAAAATCCTTTTTCATTAAATACACATCAAAATTTCTTTATGACAAAATTGGCAGCAACACTTCTTAGTCCCATCCAATGACCCAATTATTTTAAGCAACATTTGATGCAAATTCCAGTACAATCAACAAATGTGACTAGCTCATTGTAATAGGACTTGACCAACAGAAAGTTGTGCTATTTCCCCCCAAATAAAGCTTGTTTTACTGTGAAGATTAAATTCACAAACCTAGTAGCAACATTACACTAAACTCACTAGTCATGCCATTATACATTATAAATGTTAAATTTATACCTCGGAATGTGCTCAATTAAAAAAAAAACAAACCAAAATGTGTTGACTTCTAAAGTTTTTAAAAAATTACTTTGAAAAAGGGTTCTGTAAAGTCATTTGATCCCATTTCCAACAAAGCAAATAATCCACTACCCAGACGTTTGTTGTTCATTAACAAGTGACTGTTGAAAATCATTTTGGAATTATATAAGTTGTGCTGGAAACTTCTACTTTTGTCACTCTAATTCTATCTATAGTGTTAGTAATTACTAATGAAGGATGGGAAATAGTATGGGAATGCTTAGTGGATTTCAGGGTCATCTTTTTCAAAAGTTATAGGGCCAAGTTCATGGTCTTCATTCTGGTTCTATAGTGTATTGTGTATTCTGAGTTTAAACTTCAGAATCAGATTGATAAAAGGAAAGGTTGAACTTAAATATAATAAAGTGAGAAGGTAAAGTATACTAACTTAAAACATCTTCCCCAAATTAGTGGTGCTTCTGATCAATTTCAATTCACTGTTTTAGACTCAATAATATTCTCCTGTGGCAACCTATTAGAAATTGTTAAAATGACAATTAAAATCATCATAATTCATTTGAAGTGAGTTTCAAACTATTTGCTTTCCAATTGTTTGCATGAGAGAAGCAATACACCATATGATATGGCATCCCTTAGGCATAGGAAGGTAATGTCCTTCTAAAGTATGATTCAGCTTGAACAGAAGACAGTTGATCTAAACTGTCATCTTGGGGCAGAGTTACCTATATAAGCAATACAATTGATATAGTATACAGTATAATTGGATATATTCCATCCTGGCTAAATTGCATATTTGTGTTCTAATAAGGGCTGCTTAACTTTGCAAACTTGCTTTGTCCTCTTATCTGATTTTGCTCTATAGCTGTTATCCTGGTTCTGACAAAAGCATGCATTCTAGTCAAGTGAGATATACGTCAGATGTGCAATGCCTATGCTATTTTCTGTTTGTATAGGGAAAGGGTGGGGTGGAAGTTCTCTTCCCATTACAGGCAGTTGACTCCATTACTTTAAATATAGCCAAAGAGATTATTTTTTCCCACATATACATGCTATGGGGACCTATTTCAAAATATTAAAAGCCCTGGAATTTTTAAAGATTATATCTCTTAATTACCAATTAGTATTTAAAATACTCATGCATGAAAGATATAAGTACTTGAACCATCATATATCAGAAATAAGTTTTGAACTTGACATTTTAAAATGGGAAATTACAAATTTAAATCCAGCAATCTACACTGGTCTTAGTCTAACATTTTCCTCATTTATCCTGAACTATAGAATCTCTTAAATATGCATTTCCAATACCAGGTCACAGAATACCCAAGTTAAATAGTGACTGAAATCTTTGGCATTGTTGTTGCTACAGTTGCTACAGTAAATAAATCATTGTAGGTAAAAGAATCCTAAAGGCCTATTAAATCATCATTCAATCAACCAAAATAGGGTCTCCATGCAAAAGACTCAGAACTAAGACTAAGGTCACAAAAATATATTTGAATTCTTTCAAAGGTTCACAATTTAAGCTGAGTTTTAAAAGTATTTTTCTTAAGCTACCTTTACTATTATAAAGAAACATTTTCTAAAATATACTAGGCATGTACTTTTTTTTAAAACCCTCCCCTCAATAAGTAGAAAGGAAATGAGAAGGGGATCTTTTTTTATTCTCCACCTGTACAGAATTCTATTTTCCAAAAATAATTTTTATATTTTTGAGAAACTTATTTGGAAAAACACCAAACTCAGACCAATTTCCTAAATTTTCTTGGAAGGGCTTTTAAAAGGAAAATTTGAATCTAATTCTTCTTATTTAGGTTCCAAGTATGTGTAAAAGTTAACTAAGTTTAGAACATTTTTATATTAAAATTTTTTAAAAAACACAAAATCTTCTCAAAATATGTACTATCATACTTAAATATAAATATTAAGTATCCATAAACCCTAACATTGCTTTAAAATTTTTAAAGCCACATGTATTAAAAAGCCACTCAAGCATTAACTGAGTGTCATTTTCAGAATCAGGATTAATGGATTAACTTGCACTATTATTTCTAGTGGATCTGACTTCCTTCAAAGCCAATTTAACCTAACTATGGATCTCTAGAAGGGACTGGTATTTCCATTGATTAACATGCTTATTCCCATATTGCTACTGAACCACTGTGATCACAAAATAACACAACTGATAGTGTTGGCAGACCATCTCTGCCTGTTCCACTTACTATTCCAATACTTCATCATAACCTCATTCTGTCCATTTCAGGACAAAGATCTCACCATGGTGCTGATGGAACAGCTCTTACTTCCAGCACTTTTTTCAGAAAACAAACTTTTAACACTAAACTGTATAGCTAATTAACAAAGGGCTTTTGTAGAAATGTGTCCAAAGAACTAACATGAGACCAAATTTATTTCACTGGCAAGCCAGACAATGTTTCTTACAAACAAGTTACCAGGAAAATGTGGTATTTCAATTTAATGGATTTTTCACCCCATAACTGTTTGTCCCCAAGAACATTCCCAAAAACCTTGTCAATCAACAGAACCTATAGTACTATCAGATAAGAGCCTTTATCAATAATACCTCCAACCAATAAATATATTTCCAAGTGAAATCAATATAAAAACTTACTTTTGGGAAATTGACAATAAAACTGGAAGTTTCAGCAGCTTTCAAGAGTTTGATTTAATAAATCCTTTAGTCCCATTGGACCTTGTCTAGTAACTGTAAAATGTCATTTTAAAAACAAATCAACTTTAATAAAAATGAAGCTTTAAGTCAGTTGTTTTGGTTCCTAAGCTATGATTCCTTCATGCTGATATCATTGATCTCACTTCCTTAGGATAGCTAATTTCATTTGGAAGTGAATTAAAAGTTTATCACTTAAATCTTTCCTGGATAGGTCAGGTTATATTTTACTTCAACACTATTTTGAATCTTCTTCATCTAAACTCAGAAGTTCAGAGCCTCATTTCCACATTCTCCACTGAGGTAGGTGGGGAAATGAGGTGGAAGATCTAGATCAATAAAGTTGGTATACGGGCAGTTGTGCCTAGAAAATGTATGAAAAAGAAAAGCTATCCCAAGTAGTTAATCTAGCTATGTGCTTCAACAGGCCCATTTCATTTTTGGATAGCAAGGTACAACTGTGTGGTACACCAATCACCTTTCGTCATTCCTTTGTGATACAATGAGTCAGTCCTTTCTGCATCATTAGCATTTACAACATAATAACTGCAGAGCTCAGATCTTTAGCACAACAGTAAAAACAAAGACCACGGTGGGGATTTAATTTTAAAGAATTTTAATACAAACTTAATATAAACTATTTCAGTCCCTCAACATGTAAGACACTGACTCAAAATACTTTTATACCGTTTTCTTCAAGTATTGCACAATATAGGTACAAAATTAATATTTACGATTACATTTTCTTCCATAATATATAGCAAAAATCTTTAAACTTTTAACAGAAAATACAATTTGTTTTTTTTTTGAAAAAGCAAATATTCGTACATTTTAATTCCACCACTAAGGAATATCCTGTACACAATTTTTAGAATAGTTGATGTCTTTAAGATGGATATTTTACAATTTCAGTAAAAAAAAATACAACATGAAGCTGCTCCAGCTGTCACAGATCACTGTAGTAAAAAGATATAAATGCAATACCATGTCATAGAAACAATATATATACTCTGATATTTTACAAACTTTGTACTAAATTAAATTATACAATTAGAAAAGACCAATAAACCCACTTATTAGTGCCAATTTTTTATAAAAAAAATTAGCATGTCCTTGCTATATCTTAAATACTGTAAGAGGCCATATTTGAGAGTATACTTTAAAATGTACAGTCAGTATAAAATAACTTTGTGCTTGGTTGGCAAATGAAAAATGATGCATGTTGTGTTTATGTAACCAAGCTTGAATGACTCCATACTATAAGCTTTTAAAAAAAATCTCAAGGGGGTGAAAAAAAGTGCCCCCTTGGGCACGTGCATTTCAACTTGTACAATAACATTTCTTTTTTTCTTTTTTTCTTTTTTTAGTTAGCCATAACTGGCTGGAATTGCTGGTTAGAATACTGCATGTTATTTAAGCTAAAATTCAAGCCATCCACAAAAGACTTCTCGTTGAGGCCTCCATAGGCCGCAAACATATCAAAGGCATTACTGTATTGGAGAGGACTGAGGTTAAGGGGGCTGTCACCTGGGAACATTCCATTGTTACTACCTTGACCCTGCATATTAGGGAAAATAAACTCCTTTGCATTAGGAGAGAGAGCAGAAGTCTTCTGCTGTTGCTGCTGCTGCTGCTGTGATGGCTGTTGTTGTTGTTGTTGCTGCTGCTGCTGCTGCTGCTGCTGCTGCTGTTGCTGCTGTGGCTGCTGCTGGCCACCCAGGCCAAGCCCATAGAGAGAGTGCATTGAGGAAGAAATGGCTTTCTGCTTCAAGAGGTCATTCACATTCAAGCCGAGGTTGGTGGGAGAAGTGCGTGCAACCTTGTTGCTGCGGCCACTATTTTTCATTTTGGTCGAGCCAAACTTGGTGGCAGCAAAAGTGGCAGTGGTGAAGGTTAAAGGCTGAGTAGAACGGGGCATGAAAGTAGGACTTACAGCAGCAGAGTGACCAAAAGGAGGAGATGGAGAGCTGGACACTGATGAAGCTGGGTCACTTATCGGCATAAACACCTGGGCCTCTGGATTAAAGCTGTTTTTGATCTCCTTATCCAACTCGCATCCATTTTCATTATTATCATCCACATAAAGCACCTTCACTGGTCCCTTTTCACCAATTTGGTATGAAACCTCAAATGGGTCGATCCAAACACTCAGATCCTGGGGCAGGTTTCCACGAACATCATCAATGTCCAAACCACTTTCTTTGGATGCTTGTTCAATCACTGGGTCCACTTTATCCCCTATATGTATACATCTAAACCCTGATCCTTTGTATGGCTTTTCTGGATACCAGTGCCCTTCATATTTCTTTTTAAGAAGTCTTTCGAGCTCTTCACCAAAAATGTTGACTCGTCGCCTGGGAAGCTTATTGTACAAATACGAAATAATAAAATTTAGTGCTACTTGGATTTCAAGCTGCATAGCTGCTATACCACAAGGTTAAGTTTGTATTTCAACCCCCCCTCAAAAAAAAAGTTCAGTTTGTGGCAAAGAAACAAAATTTCATTCAAAGTGCTGGTACTAGTAGATTATTATCCTTCACCTTGAGCAGTCTTGTTCCTTAAAGAAAAAAACAAAAGCAAACATAGCCAAATAAGGAAAGTATAAGATAAATCCCTAAAGACCACTCCTTACCCCTCAACAAGAAAGCATTTTACTTTTGAAAAATGGGGCAAAATTGCTTATGAAGCAGTCAACATAAAGGAATATGCACACTCAGAAACAGTCTTAATAGTAAAACTTAAGGCTTACACTTTGAGAACACACACTTAAATTGCAATTAAAAAAAAAGATAATGCTAAGTAATAACTGCAGCTTTGCCAGGTCTGATCACAAATTCTTACTTCAACTAATTCATAAAATTGGATCACACAAATTTTATAACATCTTAGATTTACTATTAATAAATCTAAGAATAATTTGGTTTTGAATGTTAATTTGGTAGTCAAATGCCTTAAAAAAAAAAGTCAAATGCCTCTCATTAACTGCCATTTCTTCCCATTTGGAGACTTCAACTGGACATTTTAAACTTTTAGCTTTAGGTAGATGTGATTCTGGGAAGTAGTCTCATACAGTATGCCAGGATTATCCCTTCTTCCTGTCTTCAGAACTTTCATTAAAAAATGTTTTACTGGAAACAGCTCAGCATATGGTCTGTGAATTAGCTTTAGAGAAGTTGGTCATAATGTTTCCATTTCTATCTACTAACTTAAAAGATCTAGTTATATTTTAGCCCATTGGCATATACTGTTTAACTGTTTTAATATTAACCATTTAGAAATCTGACACTCTTAAGTCTCATTTTTACTTTAAAAAATTTCAATTCAATACTGTACTGATAAAATAAAAGCATAGGCTATATTAAAAACAAATAAAATGTACTATTTGGTAGAATTTTCTAATCAGTTGCCGTTTTATAAACATACTAAAGCCAAGAAATAGGTAACAAATCTAACCTGTACTTTTTGTTTCTCTGTGAATTAAAAAACAAACAAACTTCAAAATTCAGAAAATAAATCCTTATAAGTGACTCACTGGCAAAAGAAAGATAAATTTCAAAATTCCATTGATTGTTCTGTTTTAACGAGGAGTGTTTCTCGAGTTTTAGCCAGATTTTTAAAAGCTACCACCCTCCCCACCTAATGATAAGAGAAAAGCCAAAGAGGCTGAACGATAAGGCCAGTCGACCTTTAAACGATTGCTGGATCAGCACTGGGTGGGGATAAGAAAAGATCAAGGGCAAACAGAAGATATTTACAAAGGGGAGCGATGTGGTCCAGTCAGGCGGTTTTCCGAGGACCTTTAAAAAAGGCGGTGGAGAGTAAGAGACCAGTTCCATTTCTCCACAGCCAGGGTGACAAAGGGCATGGAATCATGCCCGGCTCCCCCTCAAACTCTCCGTACTTGCCGAGCCACCAGTTCGGACCTCCGGGCGCAGCTGAGGACACTCAGCCATTGGAAGGAAACGGGCGGCCTGGGGCCAAGAAGTAAATTCGGGCCGGCAGGGCTTTTAAAGCCGAGACTCTGGAGGGGGACCCATAGAAAGAGTGAAGGCGAGGGGAAAAGGTAGTTTAAAAGCCAAGCTGGGAGCGGAGTTTGAGGAATTACATAAACAGCCGGTTGGGTCTCATTAGATTTCTGCTCACAAGCCCCGGGGCCCGGGCTCCTCCAGCAGCAGCAGCGCTGGGGGGGGAGGGGGGAAGAGGTAGGGTGCGGAGGAAGGGGGTGGGGGGGTGGGGGAAGAAGGTCCCGGGAGGAGGAGGCGGCCCGGCCGCCAGGCTGACCCCAGACCGGGCCCGCAGCCCAAGGGCCCCGGGCCCCCAGTGCCTCCCTCCCCTCCCTTTCAGTCACCTCCGTAACCTGACCCGGCCTCCGCCCCTCCCCTCAGGGAGGCTCCTGGGTCTCCGCCAGACCCCGGGGGAGTCCCGGGGTCTCCTCAGTTGGTCGCCCTTCGCTGACTCGCCGGGGCTGGCGCTGCAGCCCCTTCACCCGCAGTCAGTCAGTCAGTCAGTCTTGGGGGGACGCTCTGTCCTCGGCCCCGCGCGGCCGTCGGTCAGTCAGTCAAGCCTCGCCGGGCCTCTAGCCACGGAGAGCGGACAGCCTAGGCTGAGCGCCGGCCCCGCGATACTTACTGGCTGCTCCGGAGCTGCTTCCACAACAGACCGGGCCGCAGGGCGGGGGCGGGATGGAGGATGGCGCGGGGTGGGGAGTGAGGGGCCCGGCTGAGTGCAAGAAACAACGAACCCGGGGCTGGACCACGGAAACGTGTCGCGACTCCTTCGAGGTCGGGGGAGGCGGCGGCAGGGGCGGGGGGGAGTCCGGTGAAGTGCGGTCTCTTTCCCCCCAGTACACACTCGGATGCCCCGGCCCAGCTTTCTCCCCGATGTCTGCCCGCTCCGCCCCGGGCCAGAGCTCCGCTCCTTCTGCTGCGGCGCGCGCCCCGCCTCTCGTTTTATAGCCGCCCCGCCCCTTTCCCTCCCCGCCCCTCCCCGCCCCTCCTCTCCCTCCGTCCACGGGAGGCGCGCACCCGCGCGCCCGCCTGGCGAGCGTCACTCCGCTCTAGACTTCGTAGCCATTCCCCGCCCCGAAACCTCACAACCCCTTGGGCTAGCGCTCCTCACTCCACCCCTGCCCTGCCCCCTCCCGCCATTGGTCAGGTCCCACCTGCCAATCGGACTCCGTAAGAGGAGCACCGAGGAGATAGGGAGGGTGGGGTTGGGGTGAGGGAGGGAGGAGGCGAGGGCACGCCCCATGGTGCTCAGGGTTTGGCCAATGAGCCGACGCTCTGGACTGAACGGGGGCGGGGCGAGGAGGGATTTTGAAGCGGGATTGGGCAGAAGGAGTGCCAGTGAGGCTGAGAAGTTGGGAAGGGGGGCGGGGTGGGACCAGACCAGCTGAGTTGAGGGTGAAAGCGAACAAGATTGGGGGTGGGTGGGTGGGGGAAGGGGGGGGGGATGTAGGGGAGTAGGATTGAGAAGTAGATGAAGAAACCGCTGGGGAGTAAAAGGGGCTGGAGTGAGAAGAGGAGGAGGAATTAGAGGCTGGAAAATACCCAACACCTGTGGGACTGAGTCTAGTTTAGGAAAATCCCATCCCAAGAGGAACTGCCCTCAGTTAAGAGGGCAAACGTTAAGAAAGACCAGAGGTGGAACCCATCCATGTACCAGGGACCCTTGCACGCAATTGTATTAATGATTAATCCCCCCACAGAGAGCTGAAACAACTGCCACCCGGAGGGAAGGGAGCAACTGCAGAATCCAAACCTGCTGGGGTGGGGGTGGGGAGAGGGGCCACCCAACTGACCCCACCTCCCACACCTCGTGGCAGTTAAACTGCCTCCTGCTTCCCACCTCCAGCAGCCCGTCTCCTCCTAGCAACCCCATGAGTGGAAGCATTGCTTGGGATGACTTTGGCCTTGGGGATGAACGGAGGACATTTCTTTTTCAAATATATCAAACCCAGCCCGCCAGCACTCAAGAAATGGGGACTCCGAGTGCTGTTCTGCTGAATGGTCTGTCTGAGTATTTCTACAAGCACAATATTTGACATGTCTTTTTTGCCTCTGTGCCCATAATAAACATATGGTATCGCCTTGTCATGCCCTGTATTGTATTAACAGCCTGTTCCTTTAAGACCTTTTTCAGTTGAAGTGTGTAAGGGGGAAAAAATGGGGAGGAGAAAAAGTGAGTGATTGGAAGGGGTGAGGGTAAACAGGGAGGTGGGTCTTCTCCACAACCTGCAGCAGAGAAATGTATGAAGTTACAGTGGGCGTGGAACTGCACTCCCCCCTCCCTGCTAAAAATATTACTCACAGGTAGCAACGATGTCTGATTGGCCACACTTTCCCCTTAGCAACCAGGCAATTGGTTGTTTGGTATCTGGGAGGAATACGTCAAACTCCAATTTGGAAAAGGGAAGAGAAAAGAAATGGAAAGGGGGGGGGGGAGAGACACAAGGAAGGAGGGGAGGGAGCATCGAGCACAAGGGAGAAGGGAGGAAGCAGCGGGGAGAAGGGAGGAGCACAAGGAAGAAGAGAGGGAGGAGGAGGAGAAGGGAGGAGGGTACCAGGAAGCATAAGAAGAGAGGAGGAGCGGGCACAAGGGAGAAGAGAAAGAAGGGGGGAGAAGCAGGCACAAGGGTGGAGAAGTGGGAAGAATGGAAGGGAGGGCACTAGGAAGGAGAAAAGAGAAGAAAAGGAGAGGCGGAGGGAAAAAAGATGGGGGACAGGGAGGCGGAAGAAAGGGGACACTGGGGAGGAGAAAAAGGGGGAGAAAGGAGAGGGGGGAAGAGAGGAGACAGTGCGAGAGCCTGGAGGGAGTCGAGCAATGAATGAAAACATCCATCTTTCTAAATTCTCCTCTGGATCCCTTTCCAAAGCATTTAAGGGGCCACGGGTGAAAAGCCACACAAGCCACAGGGCCACCTTCCCCTAGAAACTTCCATGAGCACCCATCCAGCTTGTTACAAGGAAGTTAGACAAACAACCAACAACCCACAAGTTGTGAGTGCTGAGAACAGGCATGACGACTGTTGCTGGATCTTCAAGGCAACAACTCACTTAACGAGTCAAACTCGGAGGCTTTTAATTCCACAGATATAAAGTCTGAACTGAGTATTCTCTCTTCCCCCCACCCCCACCCCCACCCCTTCTTTCCTCGTTATTTTTTTTAGAAGGTGTGTTGCCAGGACGGATACATGGAAGAATATTTTCTTCTAAAGCTGAGTGTGTGTGTGGGTGTGGGGAAAGGGTGTGTGTGGAATGGGGGTGGTGGTCAGATGACTGATTTAATATTCAGTGCTTAGATTCCTAAAAAGACAGGCATATATATGCACACACATCTATTTTTTGTCCGGACCTGTGATTTCATTGGCGTAGGCAGCTCCCAGTACAGCAGCTTTGGCGTCTTACAGTTGCCTGGGACACTGAGTTAAGCGACTTGTTCAGGGTCCCACAGCGAATAGGTGTTAGATCACTCGGACCCGCTAGGACGATGCAGCTCCATCCACACACTGAGTGGCTCTTCTCTAATGTATAACATTTTGCTATAGAGTTAAGAACTGGACCTTTGATTTCATTAGTATAGAGAAGTCCCAGGTGAGGAAATTCTACTAAAGCATGTTGGCACCTCCTCTGCAAATTATTGTTTTGGGGAACTGCCTAGGAAACAGGTTTAAGTAAACTTGCATAGTCACATAGAATGTCAGAGACAGGACTTGAACCCAGGTCTTCCTAATTCTTTCTAATGAAGGTAGTAGCTTCCACATAGGGAGTTCCCTATCTATGCAGATGAAATAAATGAAAAAGCATTTTTATTTTTTAAATCCCTACTTTCTGTCTTACTATGAATTCTAAGACAGAAGAGTGGTAAAGGCTAGGCAATTGAGGTTAAGTGACTTACCCAGGGTCACAAAGATTTGAACCCAGGTCCTCCTGACTCCAGGTCTGGCACTCTATATGGTGCTCCCTAACTGCCCCATGAGAAAGCATTTAAGTACTTACTATGTCCCAGGTAGTCTGCTAAGCTCCAGAGATTTAGATACAAGTAAGGAAAAGAGTCCCCCCCCCCCCAAAGCCTACATTTAACTAGGGTAAGACATCATTTAAAAGGGAGACAACTCTCCATCTACTGCATCTGGGTTGCTTCTAGGTTTCCATATATGCATCCTGAAAGGTCCTGATTCTCAATTTCTGGGTTTAATGCTATTGAAAACTTCCCTCAGATTGTCAAGTGTAAAGTTTTTGGTTGTAAAAAAAATATGACATTCCCACTGTTAAATTGTCCCAGAAATTATATGTTCACAAAAGGAGGAATAAGCATTTATTAACCTACTATGTGCCAGGCCCTTTACAAATACTTTGATTCTCACAATAATCCTGGGAAGATCAGTACTGATATTATCTCCATTTTTACAGTTAAGGAAACTGAGGCAAACAGAAGTTAACTGACTTTGTTAGTGTCACACAGCTAGTAAATGCCTAAAGGTGGATTGGCACTCAGGCCTTCAGGATTCAGGCTTAATGTTCCCTCCACAAGGCTACTCAGCTGCCTCTAGTCATGTAAGACTGAAAGATTTTTGGAATTTGCCATTGAATTCTTCCCAAGAATACTGCTCTACAGGAGAGAGGAAGTGTGGCCCCCAGGGTAGAAAGGGCTGAGTGTAGAGATGAGATCCTGTGTTCAAATCCTGTCCTTATCCTTCCCTACTTGTGAGTCCTTGGGTGAGTCATTTTCTTTCTCCAGGCCTCAGTTTCCTCATCTATGAAAAACAAGTACAGTAGATGACTTCTAAGATCCCTACTAATTCTATACCTATGATGTTGCTCATTTTCCAGAAACATTCATTATTTGTCAAATATCAATAAAGATAAGATTACAAATTAAGTAATCACTTAAGATCTTTATCAAGAAAGATTGTATGTCATCAAGGATGGGGGGGGGCAGCCTTGGGAGTTTTGAGTTCTGCCTATGATCTGTGGGCAAGTCACTTGAAACTTAGTTCCCCAGACAACTCTTTAAGACTATAAATGGCAGAGATACCTCTCTGCATTGGTGAAGGTAGCTTCCACACAGAGAATTCCCTATTTTGTTGTTCAGGTTGTTGGTCAGCTGTGTTTGACTTGGGTTTTTCTTGGCAAAGATACTGGAATATCATTTGATAGATGAAGAAACAGAGGCAAACAGAGTGAAGTGACTTGCCCAAAGTCACACAGCTAGTACGTGTCTGAAGCCAGATTTGAACTCAGGAAGATGAGATTTCCTGACTCCAGATCTGGTGCTCTATCCATTGTGCCATCTAGCTGCATTGATTAATCACCTACTATGTGCCAGGTAATTAGTTAAGCTCTATAATCCTTGCCCTCGAGGAGCCTACATTCCAGGAGAAGGCAATCACTTGGAGGGAAGTCAAAGCTGGAAGGGCAGCAGCAAGGCTTGGAAATGGCCAGAAGTGGCATGGCAGCCTCATTCCAGACAAGACAAGCTGAGGGCTCACTCATGAGAACTCAAGGTTCCAGGAGCAGAAGCTGGAAGATCAGAGTGTAGGCAGCATGGTTTGGAAATTACTAGAAATCACATGTCTGCCCCCATTAAAAAAAAATCAAGGTTATAAAGTCCTTAAAGGAAAGACATTTTCCCCCCACCCCTCTGGTCTGTAATATGTTTAGTATTACACCACTCACCAGGTAGGTACTAGTTAAGTGGGAGCTGATTCATAGAATTATAGTCAGCCAGCAAGCATTTATTAGGTGCTTAGCTATGTGGCAGGCAAGTTAGATGGATCATCATGTAGGCCAACCCTTTCATTTTACAGGTGAACAAACTGAGACCCAGAGAAGTTGGTTGGTTTCCTGAGGTCACACAGAATTTGAACCCAGGTCAGTAAGTCAGTTGATAAGCATTCATTAAGCCCCCTCTTATGTTCCAGGCAACATGCTAAGGGTTGACTCCAATGTACTTTCTTTTCTTTTTAAAAACCTAACTGTCTGACTTGGATCTGATACTAAGCATCAAATCTAAGACAGAAGAGCAGTAACAGGTGGATGGTTGGGGTTAAGTGACTTGCTTAGGGTCACACAGCTAAAACATATTGGAGGTCAAATTTGAACCCAGGTCCTCCTGACACCAGGCTGGACACTCTATCCACTGTGCTATCTAGTTCCAATATACTTTCCAGTCCACTATGCTGTGATTAGCATAATTTTTAAAATAAAAAAAATTCAATGGTTTACAAACATTTAGTTATAAAAATTTTTAAATACTATCCTCTCCCCATCCCATGCCCATTGCCCAATTCAATGTACTATCAGTGGTCCAACAAATCTGGGAAACAATTTTGGAATTAATTAAAAAAAAAGTCACCAAACTGTTCATACCCTTTGAATAATTACTGAGCATATTTCCCATATATACTAGAAAAACCATAGCAATACTTTGAAAAATATTTTCTTTTATTTTAGCATCATATTTATAAGGTTCAAATAATCCCTTCCCTTCCTTCACCCATTGAGCTATTCCTTATAACAAAGATTAAAAAAGGGGAGAAAAAAATTCAGCAAAGCCAGTTAAAACATCAACCAGTTATGATAGTACACACAATATTTCACATCCATAATCATCCACCTTTGCAAAGAGAAGGAAGTACATTTTCTCACCTCTTCTCTGGGTGGGGCTAAGTTTGGTCATTATAATTACATAGGGGGTTTGGGGTTGTTTACATTGCTGTAGTCATTCTACATAGGATTTTCCATGTTCTGCACAACTCATTTTATATCTCTCTCCAGCCATCTCTTAATTCTTCATAGTCATTGTTTTATATGGTTTATGTGACACTATTCTACTATATGCATATACCATAATTTGTTCAAACGTTTCCCCAGTCACTGGGCACCAACTTTGTTTCGATTTCTTGGACACCTCAAATGTGCTGCTGTGGATAGTTTGGTATATGTTGTACCTTTCTTTCTGTTTGACATTTTGGGGGTGTATGAGAAGCCACTGGCTCTCCGAGTCAAAGATTATGGCCATTTTTTAGCCTAATTACAAATTGCTTTCCAAAATGGTTGGATCAATTTATAGTTCCTTTAACTATGAGCAGGGCTGTCTTTCCACAGGCTTTCTGACTGACTAGTTTCATCTTTTGTCATCTTTGGCCAAACTAAACTAAACCACCTGATGAGACTGAGGTACTGTCTTAAAGTTAAAAAGCCATTTTTTTTAATGTTAGCCAAAAGTTAGAAACATAGGAAACAACCGTCAATTGGGGAATCATCAAACAAATTGTTTTAAGTGTACCAGGAGAAACAATAGCTACATGGAATTCAGAGAAATGAGAAGATTTGTATGAATTAATGCAGAGTGAATTGAGCAGAATCAGAACAACACAGGAGAACGCAGTAATATAGCAAAAACATTCAAAGATATTATACTCCCATTAATTGTAATGACCAATCTCAGTCCTAGAGAAAAGATGGTGAAACAAATCTCTTTCTCTCCATAAAATGTCACTTATGCAGTCAGATATGTTTGCTTTGTTGTTCAGTTGTGCTTAACTGTTTTCTCTTGTTCAAAATAGGGTTCAGTAGGGATGAGAAATTGAGGACAGTTTTATATTGGGAAATGAGTATAGTATAAAATGTAAACAAGACCTCAAATACTCATCAGCTTAAGTTATTTTGTTGGTTAAGGAGTTTCTTCCTTTAATGCTGACTACATCTCATCCGTGTCTGTCCATCCCATATGTCCACATGCTTCCATGTAAGGTCACCACCAAAACAGTCCTATCCAATGTGCTTTGTTTTGACAGCTCAAGGATTCCATTGGAGCAATCTGGCTTTCCACCTGACATCTTTTGCCCTCTCCATGTGACTAGACTATTTTCTCTTCCTAGAACAGTTTCCTAATGAAAATTTACTCCTATCCTTCCTTTTGTTTGTCATTGGTTATGTTATAGCTCGCTTCCTGCATCCTGTGAGCATTCCTGCTACCTTCTGTGTGCTAAAGCTTATTTTTAGTTATTTGAAGATGATTTTTAAAAATACATTGTATCTCAGTTCCATAAAACAATAGATAGGATGTTAGTAAAGAAAAAAATAGATCTTTGCTTTCATGAGAAACTTGATAAAGATGTTAAAAAATTTCCTGAAAGAAATTCGACCCACTATCTTCCTCCTTTTCAACCCTAGGTCTAAACCTATCTATACTGTCTGTCCCAGACATACATAATTATGGACAAGCCTATAAGATGTCCATTTATGAACATGTTGAAATGTATGTGGGAATCTAGATGATGTGTGGGGCAGCTAGATGACATAGTGAACAGAAAGCCAGGCCCGGAGTCAGCATTACCTGAGTTCAAATCTAGTCTTAGACATTTACTAGGTGTGTGATCCTGGGCAAGTCACTTCACCATTTGCTTCAATTTCCTCAACTATAAAATGGGGAAAATAAAAGCACCTGCCTTCCAGGATTATTGTGAAGATCAACTGTGATAATAGCTGTAAGAGCATTTAGCACAGTGTCTGGCAAAAAGCAAATGCTACATAAACATTAGCTGTTATTATTATTAACCCAGATGGTTTTTCCTCTGTGGTTTCCCAGGCCATATTCATGTAGTGATTACCTATTCCAAAAGATTCTATAGCATAATATCATCCACAAATGCATCAATAAAGCTAAATAAATAAACGTCAGACCCCAGATATATTTTTAAAAAATATTGTTCTGACCTTAAACTCCAAAAAGAGAGTATTTCCATATTCTCAGCATAATACAAAAAGGGGATTTTACATCAACATTTTATATCACTTGCTTTAAAAAAAAGGTATATAATAAACTCTACATGCTGCTTTCAAAGCTGTCTTATTTGTGTTTCCCTTTGAACTTCCTTTCACAATGGTTCTCCTTTCTGTGGTAGCTCTATTGTTAACCTTCTAACTTGCCTCCAATTAAAACTAAGAGAAAGAAAAGAAAAATCACTGCAACGAGTCAAAGCAAATCCACACAATGGCCATGCTCAAAAATGGCTTATCTCTTCATTTTGTACCCATCACTTCTCTGTCAGGATAGGTGACGCATGGCATCCTAGATCTTGGTGGAATAGGCAGATGAGAACTTGATCCAAAGCCTGGTAAGGCAGCTGAAGCAGGTGCTATGGAGTGCTTAGAGCTTGGTGAGGCATCACATTCACCAAGTTCATCCACTGCCTTTCAGGATGTTGCAGTTGTCCTGACTTTTGTCTTGTCACTAGATTTGGATGACTCTGGAAGAGAGAGTGAGGCTGATGATTTTGTGTAACTGGGCTTCACTAAAATCCAATTCTTTACGAGTCAAAGCATCACTCATCATGATATCATTGGTCTTCTTCAAAGGAACAAGAGGTCCTCTGGAGACATAGTTGGTCATTACATTGATCATCTTATGTCTTTCAATTCTGTTTTCCCACACAATATTGTTGTCATATTAATTGTTGTCCTGGTTCTACTTGTTTCATTCTGCATCAGTTAATACTAATCAGAATTTTCTGAAGTCATCTCTTTTATCATTTCTTACAGTATGATAATATCCCATTACATTCACATACCACAATTTGTTCAGGCACTCCTCAGTTGTCTAAAAGTCAATTTAAGGCCCTTTATTAGATCCTAGTTCTTTTTTCTTTTTAATCCTATTTTATTTTCTCCTGCAGGATCAGAAAGTTTGGGGGCTTTTTTGTTTCTTTCTTTGGGGGATTTTGCTTGTAATTATTCCTTCTTTGGTATCATTCTCCCTATAACCTCCCTCCCACCACAACTTACCCAAAATGTGTGTGTATATGTATGTGCTATGAGGTTCATTTAATGCCCACTCCTCTAACCCTTTCTCTACAAAATCTTCTCCAGAGAAATGACAAGAAATAGCCAATTTCCATCCTTACTTCCTCTACTACTGTATTTTTTTTTTACTCCCCCTCCTGAAGCTTTCCTCTTCAAGCCTTCAGAATAGAACCAATCCACCCCCAGGTTGTCTGCTTTCTTTATTTATCTCCCTCAATACCCTTTGAAGACATTAAGGTTCTGAAGGGACTCTTGTTTCTTTTCCCTCTGTAGAATGTTAGCATTCCATCATCATACGGTTCCTTCTAAGCCCTCAAATAATGTTCCTTTCTAGAATTCTCAAGGCTCTTGTGTCTGTATTTCAAAGTTCCCACACAGCTTTAGTCTTCTCATCAGAAATGTTTGAAAGTTCTCTATTCCATTAAATATTCATTCTTTCCCCCTGAAGAATTATACTCAGTTTTGCAGAGCACATTATTCTTGTTTGTAAACCTACTTACTCTTTGGAATATTACCTTTTAGAATTATTATTTAAAGGTTTTCTTTGTTTTTTAGTAGAAACTACCAGGCCTTATAAGGGCAGCGAGATGGTGCAGTAGATAGAGCAGTAGGCCTGGAATCAGGAAGAATTATCTTCCTGAGTTCAAATCTGGTCTCAGACCCTTACCACTTGTGTCACCCCAGGCAAGTTATTTAATGCTATTTGCTTCAGTTTTCTCATCTATAAAATGAGCCAGAAAAGAAAATGGCAAATGACTCCAGGAGCTTTTGCAAAGAAAGCCCCTAAAGGGGCTACAAGAAGTCATACGTGAATAAAAAAGGACTAAACAAAAACAACAAACCTAAAGCTAAATAATATAGCACTATTTAAAATATGTAATACGTGTACTAGAGAAGGTCGATTCCCTTGAGTTTTGTTAGCTACAAAGCTATAACTTTTAAAATTTTTATATAGCTATTTTATTTTACCAATAATTTCCCACTTTTGTTTTCTGAAGTTATATAATCCCAAATAGTCTCCCTCCTTCCCTTCCTTCTCCTTTCCCAGAGCTGGTAAGCAATTTGATCTGGGATATACATGTATTGTCATGGAAAACATAGTTCCATATTGTTCATTTTTGTAGAAGGATACCCATATAAAGCCAGAACCCCAAAATAAAAACACAAATAGACCAAAGTGAAAAAAATCATATGCTTTGATCTGAATTCTAACTCCAATAGTTCCTTCTCTGGAGATGGAAAGCATTCTTTGTCATAAGTCCCTTGGAATTGTGCTGTATCATTGTACTGCTGAGAGTAAAAAGCTATAACTTTTTCTTTAGACAGACTCTAGACTTTTAAGGATATCTCACATAGTTTATTATCATTGAGCATTTTATCCTCATGCCATACAACGAAATGGGCTTGTGAAATGCTGATTTGTGGCGCAATAAATAACAAAGACAAATCAGACATTAGGTAACATTTAATAAGTGCCCACAATGCCAGAGATTGTACCATTATCTGGACATGTTGACCTTGGGCAAGTCACGCAACCTCTATGGGCTTTGTTTTCCTCACCTATAAAAGGAGAGGGCTGGATTAAATGATCTCTTAATTTTTTTTTTCAATTTCTAAATATTAGGATTCTACATTCAGTTCTTTGGAAGTCCTACATTCAGTTAAAAAAAAAAAACAAACACTAACTTTAGGGACATCTAAGTAGCACAGTGGATAGAACACCAGATCTGGAGTCGGGAGGTCCTGTGTTCAAATATGGCCTCAGACACTTCCTAGCTGTGTGATTCTGGATAAGTTACTTAACCCCAATTGCCTAGCCCTTGCCCTTTTGTTTTAGAATGGACACTAAGACAGAAGGTTAGAGAGTTTTTTGTTTTCTTTTAATAATTTGTACTAATATAGGATGGGAGAAACAATAGTTTGCATGAAAAAGATCTGGGAGTTTTAGTGGCTGCTAGTTCATTCTGAGTCCACAGGATATCTCAAAAAGCTAATGAGGTGTTAGGCTATATTAATAGAAGACTAGAATACAGTAAGGGGTAGGGACTAAACCTGTGATTTTACTGGTATAATTAACTCCTCCTAACAGGTTAGCACCTTCTCTGCAATTTGTTCTTTGGAGAGTTGCCTAGAACCTAGAAAAGTTACGCGACTAGCCAAGGGTACCATTATTTGTATATAGCAGAGCTAGAACTTGAACTCAACTCTTTCTAGCTTTGAGAGTAATTCTAACTACACCTTATCTGTTCATCCATTTGATCCATGTCTGTGAAATCACCCATTTCCTCACTTCTTACAGCACAGTAGTCCTCTATCACATTCATGTACACACCTAAGGACTGCTATAAATATTTTTGTACATATGGGACCTTTTTCTATTTCTCTGGTCACGTTTGGTTACAGGCCTAGTAGCTAGGTCAATGACAAACTCTTTAGTAATTTTTTGTGTATAATTCCAAACTATTTTCATGGATGTTTATTATACCCATTCACAAATCCAATAATAGTGCATAAAAGTGTCTATTTTTCCAAATCTCTTCCAACACTTAGCATTTCCTTTTTTGATCATTACCAATCTGATGGGTGTGAGGTAGAATTTCAGAATTTGTTAATTTGCATTTCTTTAATTAGGAGCAATTTGAAGCAACTTTTTTTGCATAGTTAGAAATTGTCTAGATTTCTTACTTTGAAAATTGCCTGTTCATATCCTTAGACAATTTATCAATTTGGACAATACTTTTTACTTATAAATTTGAATTAGGTGTTTATATATTTTAGAAAGGAAACCTTTATCAAAGAAACTCATTATGAAGCTATTTTTCCAGTTTGTTTCCCTTTTAATTTTATTTTTATTGGATTTGTTTGTGCAAAATTTTTATAACTTTATATAAGAAAAATGATCCATTTTATTCACTGTGATCTTTAGACCTTGTTTTGGCCATGATTTTTTCTCCTATCTATAGATTTGATATTTTTTTACATATTTCTCTTCTTTGTTTAGAATGTGAACTTTTATAGCTAGATCTTATCTCTATTTGAAAACTATCTTGGTATAAGGTATGTTCTAAATTTAACTTTTTTCCATTTTGCTGTCCAATTTCCCCTACAGAATTTATCAAATAGCAATTCCTTATCCCAGAAGCCAGAATCTTTGTGTTTATTGAATACTAGAATTAGACACATTTGTTTCTATTTGAAATCTCTTCCTAGGGTACTAGTTACATTTGCTTCTATTTGTAATCTGTTCCATTCAAATTATTAAGAATCACAACTTTGTAACATAGTTGATGATCTGAGACTGCTAGGCCCTCTTTATTTCCACCTTCTTTTATTATCTCTCTTGAGAGTCTTGACTTCTTTTTGCCTCCAGATAAATTTCATTATTTTTCCTAATTTTATAAAGTAATCTTCTTGTTGTTTTTGGTATAGTATTGAATAAGTTAATTTAGATACAATTACCATTTTTATTCTATTGGTCAGTTTTACCTATGAGAAACTATTATTTTTCCAATTATATACATCTTTCTTTCTTTCTGTAAACAGTGGTTTGAAATTGTATCATATAGTTTTTGTGTATATCTCATCATGGTAAGTAGGCTCCCAAATATTTCATACATTCTGTGGATGTTTTAAATACAATTTATCTTTTTTTCCTCTTCTTCCTGAGTTTTATTAGAATTTTATAGAACTCCAAATTATTTGTGTGGATTTATTTTATAACCTGTAAGTTTACTTACAGTAATTTTTAGGATTCTCCATACATCATGTCATCTATAAAAAGTGATGATTTTTTTCTTCTTACCTCCATTAATTCCTTTTTTTTGGTCTTAATACTATTACTATAGATAACACCTACTAGAGTAATATGTCAAACAGAAATGGTGACCAGTGGAAATTCTTGTTTCATCCCTAATTTTATTGTAAAAGATTCTAGTTTCTCTCCAATACATATAGTGGTAGCTCTTGGTTTTAAATATATATTATTTTAAGAAAAGGTCCATTTTTTTTCCTGTTTTTGTAGTGTATATTTGTATTTATTAAATGAAAAAATTTTAATTTATTTCCCCTCCCCCAATTATATGTAAAAACAATTCCCAACATTTTTCAAAGAAAGCAATTGTCTTGAATTCTCTCTCTCCCTCCCCAACCTCCTGATCACTCCCCACCTCCATCTTCCTGTTGAGATGGTAAGCAATCTAAAAGATTTTAATGTGCAATCAATATAAAATATTTTTTCATTTTAATCCTTTTGTAGAAGGAAACTTGAATTTAAAAATTAAGAAAGTGAAAAAATTTCTTTGGTCTAGATTCAAATTCTTATCAGCTTTCTCTGGAAGCAGATGACATTTTTTTTTATCCTTTGGAATAGTTTTGGATCATTGCATTGTTGAGAAGAGCTAAGTTATTCACAGTTGTCTATTGTATAGTATTCTTGTCAGTGTGTACAATGTTCTGGTTCTGCTTATTTCACTCTGCTTCAGTTCATATAAGTCTTTCTAGGTTTTTCAAAACTATTGCTCCTTGTTATTTCTTACAGCATAAACAGTATCCATTATAATCATATACAATAATTTGTATTTCCCCAATTGATGGATATATACCCTCCCTTTCCAATTTGTTGCTCCCATGAAAAGAGCTGCTTTAGATATTTTTGTACTTATAAGACCTTCTCCTTTTGTTTTTCATCCTTTAGGATACAAACTCAGTAATAGTATTGCTAGGTCAAAGGGTATGTACTATTTCATAGCTCTTTGGACATAGGTCCAAATTACTCTCCAGAATGATTGAATCATTTCACAATTCCCCCAACAGTATATTAATGTCTCAATTTTCCCACATCCACTCCAAATTTTGTCACTTTCCTTTTCTGCCATAATAGTCAATCTGACAGGTGTAGGGTGGTATCTCAGAGTTGTTTTGATTTCCATTTCTCTGATTAATAGTGATTTAAAGCATTTTTTGCATGACTATAGAGAGTTTTAATTACTTTGAGAACTGCCTGTTCATATCCTTTGACCATTTATTAAGGAATGACTTGTATTCTTACATATTTGATCAATTTCTCTTTTTGAGAAATTAGGCTTTTATTAGAGAGACTTGTAAAAAAATTGCACCATTCTGTTTACTATGTATTACTTTCCATCCTATTTTCCCCTGTTTAGTTTCTGACCACCTCCTCCCCAAATTTTCCCTCTTTTCTATCACATCCAGCTCTCCATTCTCTTATCCTCTTCCCCTCCTACTATCCTACAGGGTTCTATAGATTTCTACTCTCAATTGATTGTATATGTTCTTCCTTCTTTGAGACAATTCCTTTGAGAGTAAGGTTATTCCCCTCCCCCCCATCTTCTCCTCCACTGTAAAAGCTCTTTTATGTTTCTATTATATTTGATAATTTACCCTATTCTATTTCCCCCTTCCCAATGCATTCCTCTTTCTCATGCCTTAATTTTAATTTTTTTTGTATTATCCCATCATTTTCAACCCACACCTTTGCCTTCTATGTTTACTCCTTCTAACTGCCCTAATAATGATAAAGTTCTTTGAAGTTACAAAAATCATCTCCCCACATAGGCATGTACACAGTTTAAACTTCTTGAATGTCTTTTGATTTTTCTTTCCTGTTTACCTTTTTGTGCTTCTCCTGAGTCTTATATTTAAGAGTCAAATGTTCCATTCAGCTCTGGTCTTTCTATCAGGAATTTTTGATAGTCTCTATTTCACTGAATATCCATTAAAGGATTATGCTCAGTTTTGCTAGATAAGTGATTCCTGGCCCTCTGGAATATCATATTTTAGGTGGTCCAATGCTTTAATGTAGAAGCTGCCAAATCTTGTGTTATCCTCACCGTGGGTCTACAATATTTGGATTGTTTCATATTGGCTATTTGCAATATTTTCCCCTTGACCTGGGGATTCTGGAGTTTGGCTAAAATATTCCTCAGTGAATTTGTATACCCCTTTTTCCATATGGTCAGTTCTGCTTTCTAAATTCTTCTCTTCATTGGATTTCATACTTCTTTTGTCAGTTGACCTATTCTATTTTTTAAGGTATTTTTTCTTCAGTATTTTTTTTTATGTTTCCTTCAAGCAGTTGACTCTTTTTTTCCATGATTTTTCTGTATCACTCTCATTTCTTTCCCCCAATTTTTCTTCTACTTCTCTTATTTGATTCTTAAAACCCCTTTTTAGCTCCTACATTAATTCTTTTTGGGCTTGAAACCATTTTTTTGAGGTTTTGGATGAAGGAATATTGATTTTGTTTTCTTTTTCTTTTCTTTTCTTTTCTTTTTTTATCTTCCCTGTCACCAAAATAACTTTCTATGCTAACTTTCTTTTTTTACTGTTTACTCATTTTCTAGTCTTTTCCTTTTTTTTAATTAAAAAAAAAAACCCAAACCTATTAGATATGGGCTCTGTAAATGAGGTGAAGGAAGAACTGTTCCAAGCTTCAGATTTTTTGTGGAGCTGACTTCAGATCTGACTATGGGAATCTGTCTGCTTTCAATAATTACACAGTGGTATGATGTAAGAGGAGGTATGTTTAATCCTCTCTAGTTTATGCTCTAGTCTGGGGGTAACCATAAGTACTCTTTTCTGCCTCTGAACTCTGACCAAAGTCCCGAGCTCCCCTGTGGCAGCAAGTGCTGGTGTCTGCTAGTGCTCTTCCTCCCCCTGAGAGTGTGCCCCAGGACTGCTTCCTGGATCTGTGTATGGGCAGTACAACAAAAACCAGCGACGGGACCCCTATAATCTCCATCAGAACAGTTGTTCAACCCCCTTTACCATCTGTGGCTGAGAGCTCCAGAAGCATTTACTGCTGCCTCAGCTTTGCCCAAGGCCTGTTGCCACAGTAGGGCTTGCCCTAACATGCTGCTTTGCACTCCACCTCCACCCTGGGCTACTAGATCCTTCATGCTGGTCTTCTAAGTTATTTTGGGCTGACAAATCACCTTACCTCATTTTTTTGTGGGCCATGCTGCTCTAGAATTCATTCTGAGGTGCCATTTTGGAAGGTAATTTGATAGAGATCAGACAGATGCATGTACCTTCTCTACCATTTTGCTATGTGTATATTTTTTACCAGACATGGGTATGGTATTTTTTAGGAGCTTTTTCTGCATCATATGATTTAATTTAAAACTATTGCTATCAATGTTTAAGTAAGTTTATAGTTTTCCCAATAACCAACTCTACATACATAGTACAAATTCAACCCCATCATAGTTTAAAATCTTTGTGTTGATGCTGTTTTAGCCTCTTTGCTCATATTTGATTTAAATTTTTTGCATCAACATTCATCAGGGAAAGTGCTCTATAGTTTTCTTTTTCTGCTTTGACTTTTTTGTAAACCTTTACTTTCTGTCTTTGAATTGATACTAAGTACTCCTTCCAAGGCAGAAGAACAGTAAGTAGGCAATTGGGATTAAGTGACTTGCTCAGGGTCACAGAGCTAGGAAGTGTCTGGGGCCAGATTTGAAACTAGGACTTTTCCCTTCTCTAGGCCTGGCTCTCTACTCTTTGAGCCACCTAACTGCCCCTCTGCCTGGTTTATAGATCGAGATTCTCTTTGGGATCATACAAGCAATTTGATAAGATCACTTTTGCTATTTTTGTGAAAAGTTTACATAGTATTGGAATTGTTCTTTGAATGTTTGATAGAATTTACTTATGAATCCATGTGGTCTTAGAATTTTTTTCCTTTGGAAGTCAATTTATAGCTTGTTTGACTTCTGAAATTTAAGTTGTTTAAATTCTCTTATTTCTTGTTCTCTTAATTAGGGAATTTAATAGTGTTGTAAATAGTCATTTCTTTCATTTGAGTTGTTGGTTTTACTGTAACCTAGTTGGGCAAATATTTTCTAATAATATTCTCTTTTTAATATTTCTTTTTCATTTGTTGTGGTTTTCCTTTTTTCTTTTTGATACTGCTAATTTGACTTTTCATCTTCTTTTAATCAAGTTATCTAATTTTTATGTTTTATTGATTTTTTTTAAAGAAAAAGGTTCCAATTTTAGTAACTCAATGAGTTTTATTTCTAATTTTGCTAACTTCTTCCTTAATTTTAAAGACTTCTATTTTGTGGTTTAATTGGTATTTTAAAATTTATTGGTTTTCTAGCATTTTCCAGGTACATTCCAAAACATTTGATGTTATTTCTCTTTTATGTTAATAAAAATGTTTAGAGATATAAACAATCCCCCTAAATCCTGCTTTGGCTACATCTCAAAAAATTTGACATGCCATCCGTCTCATTGTTGTTATTATATTTAATGAAATTATCATTTCTTCAATTTGTTCTTTGACCTACCAATTCCTTAGAATTAAGTTAGTTTTCTGCAACTGATTTTTGATACCCTTTTCATTTATAGGGAACAGCCTGTGCAAAGGCCAAGTTCAGAGAACAGTAAGTAGGTGAGTCTGGCTAGAACATAATGTGTAGGGAGGGAGTATTAAGCAACACGCCAGCAAAGATAGACTGAAGCCAAATTGTGGAGGGGTTTAAATGCCAAGTTGAAAAGTTTGTATTTAATTCAAGAGGCTATAAGGAGCAATTGAAGTTTCCTGATTAGGAGATTTACAAGGGCAGCTTTGTGTTTTAGAAAGAATATTTTGGCAGCTCTGTGGAGGACGGATTGGAGAAGGAAGAGATTGGAAGATGGGTGGCCAATGAAAAGTAGCCCTGATAAGAGGTGGTAAGGGTCAGAAATAGGATCTGCAAGCATTTATTATTGACTTGCTAAATAAAGTAAGGATTGTATGAACAGAAAAATGGGGACAGATGTGAGAGACATTGTGGAGAGTTGACAAGACTTAGCAGTTGATTAGATATGAGCAGCTAGGTAGAACAGTAGACAGAGGACTTGACTTGGAATCAGGAAGACCTGGGTTCAAATTAGACCTCAGACACTTAATTAACTATGTGATTCACCCTGGGCAAGTCACTTAACCTCTTTTTGCCTTAGTTTCCCCATTTTTAGAATGGAGATAATAATAGTACCCACCTCCTAGGGTGGCTGTGAGGAACAAATGAGATAACAATTGCAAAGTGTTTAACAAAGTGCTTGACAACATATACCATCTAAGTGAGCTGGATGGCTCAATGAATAGGGAGCCAGACCTGTAGCTGGGAGGACCTGGGTTCAAATCTGACCTCAGACAGATACTTTCCAGCTGTGTGACCCTGGGCAAGTCGCTTAACTCCAAATGTCTACTCCTTACCACTCTTCTGCTTTGGAACCAATACATAGTATTAATTCCAAGGTGGAAGGTAAATGTTTTTTTAAATAAAGAGGTACTGAGGGCTTAAACTTAGGAGTTTGGGGCTATGTGAGTAGAGAGAAATGTTTATATATGGGATATGTGGTAAAACTAGAAACAACAAAATTTGGTGCTAAGTTGGATCAAGGAATCAATGATGATGTAGAGGTTGTAAGCCTGAGTAAACACAGAAGATGGTGGGGCCCTTGAAAATTATAGGGATATGTGACCTTAGGCAAGTCACTTTACATTCAATGCCTAGCCCTTACTGCTCTTCTGTCTTGGAACCAATACACGGTACTTATTCTAATATGGAAGATAAAGGTTTTTTTTTTTTTTAAAGAAAATTATAAGGAATTTTAGAAGAGGTGATAGTTTTTGAGGAAAGACAGTGAGAGCTGTATTAGACCTGTTGAGTGTAAAATGCCTAGAGGACATCTAATCTGAAATATCCAAAAGATAGTTGTTTATATAGTTTTGGAGGGAAGTGAGTGCTAAATCTATAGATCTGGAGTCATTTGCACAAAGATGCTAATTGAACACGTGGGAGCTAATGGGATCATCAGGTAAAACAGAGAGGAAAAAAGGGACTCAAGACAGAGCCTTGGGGCTGCCGTACTTACTATTAGTAGTGAAGACATGAATGAAGTGCTAGCAAAGGAGACTGAGAAAGAATGGTTAGACAATTTCCAAGAAAACCAGCAAAGAATGATGTCATGGAAATCTAAAGAGGAGAAACTATCCAGGAGCAGGTTATTAATAATGTTAAAGAGGATGAGAACTGAGAAAGGGCCATGTGTATTTAAGAGATCATTCCTAATTTTGGAGAGAGCAGTTTCATTTGAAAGATGAGATCAGAAACCAGATGGCAAGAGTAAGAGGAAGTGGAGGTACTAAGTGTCAATTTTCTTAAGATTGAGCTGATAACAGTGAAAGGGGAAGTGGATAAGCATTCTGAATCCCATTTTACAGCTGAAGAAACTGAGGCAAACAGAGATTAAGTGACCTGCTCAGGGTCACACAGCTCATACACTTCTGAAGCCAAATTTGATTTCTGGTTTTCTTGGCTCCAGGCCCACTGCTCTATCCATCTGGCCATTAGCTGTCTCCAAAGAAAGAGAGATATTGGATCATATCTAGCCAGAATGATCAGAATGAGAGTTTATTTAAGTATGGAGGGGATACAGATATATTTGTAGGCAATAGGGAAGGAGCTAGTAATAGGAAAGAGTTGAGGCAACCCTCTGAAAAAGATGGAAAGACAGAGAATCAAGGGCTTAGTCTTCCTGACTCAGGCCCACCACTAGCCACTGTTCCACCTTGCTAACTCCAAATTCTGTGTTCTACAACTGCATTGTATAGAAATACATTTGACTATGACTTTTGTGCTGTTTTTGTGGACAAGGTAAGAGACATAGACAAGTTAAGTAGATTCAGGGCTGACTGAATGGCTAAATCCCAACACTAGTCATTAATGGCTTGATATTATCTTGGAAGGAGCTCTCTGGCAGAGCACCTCAGGGGCTAGGCTTGGTTCTAGGCTTTTTATCATTTTAAAAAATCACTTGACTGAGCTGAAAGAATAGAGAGCATGCTTTGAAATATGCCTATTATCCTAAGAGGAGAGGGAAGGATGACAAATGGAGCAATAGAGGCGAGACTCTCAAATCATAACAGGTTAGACTGTGGGGACAAATCTAATAAGATGAAGTTTGTGGGGGGTAGCTGAGTGGTTCAGTGGATTGAGGGCCAGGCCTAGAGATGGTGCTAGGTTTAATTCTGGCCTCAGACACTTCCTAGCTGTGTGACCCTGGGCAAGTCACTTAACCCCCATTGCTTAGCCTTTAGTGCTCTTCTGCCTTGGAACCAATATACACTATTGATTCTAAGACAGAAGGTAAGGGTTAAAAAAAAAGAATTATCTTTGTGCTCCCAAAAAATCAATTTCATAAGAATGATGGGGGAGATATGGTTAGATAGTAGTCATCTGAAAAAGATCTGGGGGTTTCAGTGGACCTCAAGCTCAGAATACATCAATGTCAGCCAAGAAACCTAATGAGATCTTAAGCTACATTAAAAAAGACAGTGGAAATTTTATAGACCCTGTAATTCAATAATACTAATAATAGACAAATAACCTAAGGAAGTAAAAGGTAGAAGGAAAGTATCCATGGACACAAAAATATTTATAGCAACACTTTTTGTAGTAGCCAAGAACTGGACACTAATTTGTTGTTTTTGTTGTCTGACTGTGACACTATTTGGCATTTTCCTGGCAAATTCATTGGAGTGATTTGCCATTTCCTTCTCCAGCTCATTTTAAAGATGAGGAAACTGAGGCCAACAGCCTTAAATGGCTTGCTATGGGTCCCACAGCTAGCAAATATCTAAGGCTAGCTTTGAACTTAGGCAGAAGAGTCTTTCTTATGCCTGGTGTTCAAGTCACTGAACTACCTAATAAGGAAACATGAAAGCAATTTCTTACTGTGCTGTGACAAGTGACAAATACTATGAATTCCAAGAAACTTGAAAACCTGTCTTCCATACCCAGAATGCTCTCTCTCCACATCTCTGCCACTTAGCCTCTGTAGCCACTTATTAGGTCTATTGTAGAGGGGATACTAATTCAGATATAAGTTTGACTGATTGACTTCTGCAGTTCCTCCTTCCCCAACTTAGATTTTGCATTTCTGTGCCGGTAACATTGGGGAAAAGAGAAATGGACTGAAAATAATGTTCTGAGGTTTTCAAAAGATTACGTACTAGTCACCTTGAAGATACCTCTGCCATCACTGGGGCAAGTTGCCCAAGCACTTAATAGGACAGTGGGCAGGGGGCAGTCACAGAAAGAGAGGCAGTGACCTAATTTCTGACCCTCTCCCCTGAAAGGGCTAGAAAGTGGAATGAAAGTGCAAAGCTGACCCCAGGAGAAGGGTGTCATGGTGAAGGGACCCAGGGGGTAGCGGTTGTACTGCATGGTGGTAGAGGATGTTGAGGTGAGGCACGGGGCCAACAGTTGCCAAGGGGAAGAAGTGTGCCCTCCTAGGGAGAAAATGTGGCCTTTCTTTATGTAGCATCCAGAGGTTGCAGCCTTGCTTGCTCCATGCTAATAAAGGTTTTGGACCTTGAAAAGGTCTTTCCTTTCTCTGGTTTATTTTTCTCATTTGTAAATTAGAGGTTTTGACATAGGTAATCTATAAGATCCTTTTCATTTCTGCCATTCTATGAATTATAAGAATGATAAAGCAACTGCTTGATTTCTGGGCTAAACTCATTCTCATATTCTCAGTTTTGTTTCTTGTAACCTGAGAAGGGCTACAGGTAAGTCAGCATGATCAGGGTGTGTGTCCTCGCATACTCTAATTGGAAAATTATAAGGCAATATATTCCCAACATAAAATAGCACTAATATTTTTAAACCTGTCAACTAATTTTTAGACAATTATGGAGGGCACTCACCATAGGCCCTCCCCACCTCTAAAATTTCCTGTCTTAAAGCTTCTTAATATATTTAAACTCACAAGGTACGAATTAAAACAAGCAAACCATTTGCTTCTTGTATATTCCATTAATTAGGAAGCATTCTATAGGTATGTTGAAGAGCTGGTCTTAGGGTCAGAAAGACCTGGGATCAAGTTCTGACAAATATTGACTGTGTGACTCTGGGTGAGTCACTTAACATCTCAATCCCCAGGCACAGTAGATGGCATGCCAGGCCTGGAGTTGGGAGGTCCTGGGTTCAAATCTGACCCCAGACACTTCCTAGCTATATGACCCTGAGCAAGTCACTTAACCCCATTTGCCTAACTCTTGCCCTTTTCTCTTAAAGTTGTTACTAAGACAGAAAGTAAGGGTTAAAAAAAAATCCCAATGCCCAATGGAACTCTAAGTGTATACATTGTAAAGAAAGCTATGATCTATATTGGTAGAGGGAGTTTCTTCACTAAGAGTTCCTCAGTGAAATCACAGATCCAAATCCATATCAGCCCACTTTTAAAACAAGAAAGACTAAATGCAGCAATATTTATGCCTGAGAAAACACCAGAATTTGGCTTTTTTTCTTCCCTCCTGCTATTGGGGCGCTAGGCACTTCCTATTCAATTACATGTAAACATAACCCATATTTGTTAAATAGAAGATGAGTAAAGAGGTAACTTCAAGAAAGTCCATTTCCTTTTTGGAAAAAGTGCCTACTGATGAAGGAGTATGGTGAGATAGATGGGAAAAATACCATCGTGTGACCTGTTCCCAACTCCCTGTCCCTACAGTATGCAAAAGTCCAAACCAGGTACTCAAATATCCTTCCATTATTCTCAGATGATCATAGATGAAGATCTGAGTCATTATTGTAGTCATTATTATTTCTATGGTATATAAGCACCCTTTAAATAAATACAGAAATAACAATAGTCACGTGTGCTTAAATATTAAATACAGAGGCAGCTAGTAATATAGTGCCTAGAAGATCTGAGTTCAAATTTGGCCTCAAATGCTTATCATGTTATGCTATGTGACACTGGTAAATCACCTTAACCTCTTTACCCAACTTTTAAAAAGGAAATAATAATAGCACCAATCTTGCAGGGTTGAGATCATATTTGGAAAGTGTGTAGCAAGGTAGTAGGTGCTATATAGATGCTCATTCCCTCCTCTTCTCCATTCTTTACATGTATACACTTAGTTTCAGTCATAGTAAACTATGGTAAGAAAAAAACACAATGATTTCATAGTGTTGTTTAGAAATTTACCTGTTTTATGTTATGGTTGCTTAATAAATGGACAGAAATTTTTTTTATTATTTTATATATATGTATATAAATCTTTATGGGAAAGAACCCCAATTAATGTTTGTTTGTTTTTTAAAAAGAAGACTTGAACCATTTGTTTCTTATATTATCAGAGAACTAGAACGAGAAGGCATCTCAGAGGCCATCTAGTTAATTTTTGATGAAGGGAAATTGATCCCTGATCAACTGGTAGCCCAGAAAAGTCAGAATATAATCACAAAGTGCTAAGGAGATGTACAACTAACTGTAGAGATGCTTCTGAGCTCTGATCCCTTTATGAAATCTGAACTTTTTCTAAGATAATCAAAAGGGAACAATGATTGACCAAGAAAATATATTAACTACTCTCCTGGAGGCTTTCAGTAACTAAGCCTTGGGTCCTCTGGAAGAATCCAGACTAGGGCACTTTCTGGAGCAGAGTAAAGGATTTCCCTCTTTCCTCCTCCACTAGCCATGAGAAACCATGGGAATTCAGCCTGTTGAGAGTTTGAGACACAGTGAAAGGAGAAGAGACATAAACCCTAGACAGGCACAGAAATAGAAGGCAGTCACTCAAGAGAGATAGCAATGACTCTTGGCACTAGAGAACTTTTCTGGCTATTGACTCAAGAGAGCCAGCCCTGATGATAAAGAACTGGGTTGCAGGGAGGACTATATGAAGATAGAAAAAGCTTCCCAGCTTGATGTTTCAGAATTGTTCATTGGTTTTGGCACATGTGGCTTGGCTGCCATTGTATTCTGAGTCCTAGATGATTCTTCTTCCTATAGACATGCATTTATGGGAGATTACATCCCAAGGTTATTAGAGAAATGTTTTATACTTATTGTTCTTACTATGGCATCCTCATAAATGTTTCTGCTGAGAACAGCTTGCAAGGGATGCCGTTCTGAGCATCTGCCACCTGGGGACCCAAAGCAAGTTGGGGAAGTATGCAAGAGAATGCTATACACAGACGAGAAAACTGAGGCCCAGGGAGGCTGAGTGACTTGTTCAAGATCAAATGGGCTGGATTTGAACTCAGGTCTTCTGATGAGTTCCGATGAGTTTATTGAAAGCTGAGGTGAATTTTTCCTATTATATCCATATTACAAGTTATGCATAGAGTTGCTTCTTGTGCACTCAAAATTGGAATGATACATTTAAAAGCACCCCTATTTATACTATAGGCATTATATGGAACCCCTTCTTGCTTTATCTCTTCCAGGAATTCTAGCTGAATTTGTACTATGCTGCATTTATACCCTAGATGACCAGGAAGCTGCCTCAAGGAAGTTGGGGCCAATCAGGTCCTGAGGCAACTTTGGTTTCTTTCAGGTAAAACTTCCCCATGTTGTGGGTGAGAAGTTGCTTCAGGGAAATGCTGGCTCAATCACAATAGGCCAGAAGAAATGGGATAGTCCTCCTCAAACACTGATCTCACAGGTGTCCAAGTCAACAAAATCATAATTACCACTGAGCTTCAGCCTAGATAGAGGAGATGTAAAGGAGTAGGTTCAGGGTCTCTTTAGTAAAATATGATCAGGATCCCAAAGGCTTATCACCTTGTGTGCAAATCCATCAAGTTGATAGAGAAGTCATTTAATCAATCCCTTTTACTCTTCTCCCAAAAAATATATTTTATCCCTGTAAGTCAAACTGGGGTGCCTCAAGATCCAGTGGTCTCTGTTTTCAGTTCGGAAAGCTCATTGGAGCCCTTGGGATAGGTATACTGGGACAGTGTCAGATAACTTACTTAATGCAGCAGCTGCCCTCTTCATTCTCCTTATAAAGGAAATCCAAATAACAGGATGATGCTATGAATTTGGATGACTTTTAGAGCCTGTGGAAAATGGAACACATTGGAAGAGGAGAATTGTGTCGATTGCTAAGATTTCTTTTATGTGTTTTGCTACATTATTTATAGGTTCTTGCACATCCTCCATGGAGCAGAATCAAGGCTGTCCTGTCTGATATTTTCATTTTTACCTTAAGTACTTATATATAATTTGGGAACTTCTGAATCCACATATATGGATTTTTTTTGGAGCTATATTCTGAGTCTTTCAATAGGGAATTCTGAGTAAAGGCCCGATAAGTCAAGGAGAGGGTATTTTTTCAGACTTGCACCAAGGTTGAACCTGGTCCTTGTAAACCTGGAGTGTAGCAGTTCAAGACCAAGGGTTATAATCACAAATGCCAACAATTAAACAAGAGGAACAAAGTTCAAAATAAAATGTTAAATTCCAAACTATGAGTTTTCATATACTTTAGTAAGATTTTCCACTTCCTCTTCTAAGCTATTTATTTTCCTTACAATTCTTACCTGGAGAGCTTTTATTGTATGTGTGTGTGTGTGTTTTTACAAAATATGCATAGATGTTATATATTTCTATATATCTATAATTTACTTCATTTCTTCCAGATAGTGTACTTTTATAGTTCTTATGGTCGAGTAATTTTTCTCCCTCTGAAGCTTTGTTTGTCATTGGTATGGAGTTGTTCTTTTCTTCTAGGTTTGCCTCTGACAAGTATCTTGACCCATGATATTTCTTCATAGGTTTGCTCAGGAGATCACGGTCTTTTCCCACTTATATCTTCCAGACTCTATTTCTGATTTGGGACTTTGTGACAGGGTCAGGGTTTATTGCCTTTTGTAGTCTCCTGCCATTGCTTTTTACCTTTTATATTGTGTCTATACATTAAAGTATTGGAAGTTTTCAATCTTTTTGTGTAACAGTGGGAAGAAGAAATCTTGAAAAAACTCTAGTTTTCCTTTGTATTTCTTGGTCATTATTCAGTCCAGGGCTCTTTTTCAATTTCTTTTGGAATATATATGGAAGATCTAGGCTCCTTTGTAACTGTTCCTGTTGCCATCTCAACTAGAAGTCTTCTGCTCTTAAGTTGTTGTGGTTCATTGTTAAAACCAGATTTTTTTGGACAATAGTTTCCTTTGTGATGGTGCAATTTATTGGTTGAGTTATCCAAGATACTTTGAGGTCTAAATTTGTTGTTTGGGGATATGTCATCATCTGTCAGTCTATTAAAAGAAGTGAGACTCTCAAATTTTTTCATTTTGATTTTTCTTGCTTATTTTTGGCAAAATGTCATGATTTCACATGTATAGTTGATATCATATTGCTTATCTTCTCGATGGATGGAGGAGGTGTGGGAAGGAGAGAGTTTGGAACTCTACATATAAAAATCAGAATTTTTAAAATAAATAAAAAACTAAAAAACTAAAAAAATGTAGTGAGCTTCTAATGTATATCATATGTATTTAATATGTGCTAAATGACATAGAATATAGTTAAGTCTGGGCTCCTTAAGGAAGTGACTCTTTCTTCCTCCATTTGCAGAAACTTCTATTGCTGTTGGTGACCTCTGTTCCAATGGCCACTCTTACCACTTCTGGTCATCAGTGAGACTTCTGATGGAACCTTGAGATCTCTCGAAAGTTGTCAGATCACCTGAGTATACCTATCTTAGAAAATTCATACATCTCTAGGTGAATCAGGAAAATACACACACACACATGCACATAAAATACAGGTGGTATGTGCTAATGGATACATGGCTGTTGGGCTGGGTAATGTAGACAAACTGCCCCTTCCCAACCAAAACAGCTCCAGCAGTTCTGCCCTTTCAAAATTGCAAAGAAAAGTGATTGAGAGATGGGCAGGTCATCTCTTTTATATACACACTCAATTCCAGCTCTACAACTCCTGAGTCATCAGTTCTTTTGGCTTTGTAGCCTATTAGAACACTTTTTATCTTCACATGGTCTAACCCTTGAGTCACTCCTGACTGGAAACTAGCTCCCCAAAGGTTCTATGTGATTGGATTAGAATCAGATAGAGAAAACTCACATAGGATTTAAATCTTCACTGGCATGCCCCCCCCCCCACCTCATTAGAGACATTTCATTGGCTCGATTAGGAGATAAACCACTTTCAAGTACATTCAATAAATCCATTCGTATATACTCATCTTTGGGGTATATGGGATGTTCTGGGAGGATTGGCACCTGTAGTGTGAGGGATTTTGCTCAACCCTTTTTAGGGTTGCTCATCATCCATTGGTGTCCACCTTTCACCCAACTCTCACCTCGAAGAAGCTGTAGCATGCTTAGTACCCACACCCCTCTTGGTAGATAGGTTCAACTAGGTTCAGGGTAACTGATCAGCCTCAAACCCATCAGTGAATTGGAGAGATGACTACTCCAAGCATGTGAAGACTTCCCCTGGTGGAATGGGCAGATGAAAGCAATTTGTTTTAATGGCCATGAAGATGACTGAAGCAGGTGCTATGGAGTCTGGTAAGGTAAAGAAAACTCTAAGGTCATCTCCTGTATCCTGGGCCATCATTAGTTGTCCTGACTTTTTTCTTGCCACTGGATTTGATTGACTCTGGAACACAGAGTGAGGCTGATGATTGTGCAACTTTGCCTCACTTAAATCCAATTCATATGCAAAGCAAGACATCACTCTGTAATGTCATGGGTCCTCTTTGAAAAAGAAGAATAAAGAACAACCCAGCACTGGCTTTTACTATTTGGTGAAGTGGTCTTCTTATTCCAAAAGCATTTATTTAGATTGTTGACTAGTTTAGTGTATCCTCGAAGAATGAATTTTCTTCATCCTTTTTGGTAAGAATGTTCTAATCTTTCTCTGTCTGTCTTAGGATGATGAATCCTGTGTTTCATTAATAAAATATGGATTCTGGAAAAAAATATGGCAGAGTAGCAAGAAATACAGCAATCCCCGATGATGAGGGTCTACCCAGAAGCAAGCCATTTGGAACGTTTCAGAGCAAGAGAGACTGTGCACCAGGGCAAGATGAAGTTCCAGATTCAGAATATAGGGGTCTAAACTTGTGTAGGGCAAAGGAACAAGTACCAACTGGCAGCTTTGTTGCTTACCACATGGCCTCAGGGCCATGCAGAGTAGACTAAAGAGCAAGCCTCTTCCTCAAACACAAACTGAGATCAGAAGTGTGCAGGGCTCAGACCAGAGGGTCAACAATCAGATTTTGCCCTAGATCAAACCACTTTGGGAGCACTCAAAATTTCCTGGTCCCCAGGCTCAGCTGACTCTGAGATCTGGGAATAGCATAATACCCAATACCCCCCAAGAAAACAACACAAGGGGTAGTCCAGACATTTCTTCCAGAAATGCTAAGAGTCTAGCCCAAAAGGAAATTTAAAATTAGGAAATGTAGCTGGAAAAATGAGCAAACCAAAAAGAATATCATCATAAAAACAGTTACTATAGTGTTAGGGACCCTTGAGACCTAAACCCAGAAGAAACGAATGACTCCAAAATTCCTACAAAATAAAACCTCAAATTAAAACAGAGCTTGGGTCTAGTTCAATTAGAATTCCTAGAAGAGATGAAGCAGGAGTTTTGAAAAGTTTAAGATATTTTAACAAATGATATGAAAATGCTAGAGGGAAAAATTAGAAAACAAATGAGAACTACAGGAGGAGGAATTGATAAGGGAATGAATAGCCTGGCACATGAAGTACAAAACCTTGTCCAAGTGACAAACTCCCTGAAAATTAAAATGAACTAAGAGAAGACAAAAAGAAATATTAAGGTAAAAAAACATAACAAAAATTTTAAAAATGTAAGGTATCTCATAGCAAAAACCAGGACCAGGAAAACAGATTGGAAAGAAAAAATTTAGGTATCATTGGAATACCTAAAAGTCATAATGAAAGGCAAAGCCTACACATCATATTTCAAGAAATCTCAGAAATCAAGAAAAGTACCTACATCTCTTAGAACCAGTGGGCAGAACAAAAATAGGAAGAATCCACCCACCACTGCCTGAAGGAAATCCCAAAATGAAATACACAAGAATATTATAATCCAAACCCAGAGCTTCCAGGTCAAAGAAAAAATACTTCAAGCAGCCAAGAGGGGGAAAAAAATCAAATACTGCAGAGCTGCAGTCATGATTTAGCAGCCCACTACAAGGGAGTGGAGAACTTAGAATACAACAGGCCAGAAGGCAAGGGATATAGACTTATAACCAAGAGCAACTTATCCAGAAAAATTGAGTATAATCCTACTAGGGAGAAAATAGATCATTATTGAAATAGAGGGTTTCCAAGGATTTTTGATGAATAAAAAACAAAAACAAAAAAACAAACCAGGGCTTCCTAGAACCCTGGAGGTGCAAACATAGGAATTAAGAAAAACATAAAAAGGTAAACCTGAATGAACAACCATAAGGGATTAAACAAGGCTAAACTGCTTACATTCTAATGTGGGAAGATATTACATATGTCCTTATTTAACCCTATTATCATTAGGGATCACAGAGGGAGTCTAATTAGACAGAAGGTCTGGGAGTGGTTCTGTTTTTTCTTGATGATCTTAAAAGAATGGAAAGGGAGGGGGGGAAAGAATACATTTAAGTGAGAGAAGAGAGATAAAATGAGAAAAAAAAATCTAATAAGAGGAGTTCACAAGTAGAAATCTATATAAACAAAGCAGAAGGAATGGTGGTATGGAGCAATTGACACAAATCTCACTTTCTTTTTCTTTTTTTTTTTAAACTTTAACTTCTGTCTTAGAATCAATATGAGTTCCAAGCAAAAGAGTGGCAAGGGCTAGGCAATTGAGGTTAAATGACTTGTCTAGGATCACAAAGCTAGCACATGTCTGAGATCACATTTGAACCCCAGGACCTTCCTTCTCTAGGCCTAGTGCTCTACCCACTTAGTTACCTAGCTACCCTGAATCTCATTTTCATCTGAATTGGTCAAAGGAGAGATAGACACACAGGGTTAGGTGAAGAAGTGCATTTCACTCAATGGGAAAATGGAGGGGGGGGGGGCGGGAAGGGAGAAAGGAGCAGTTAGAGAAAGGGTAGATTAAGGAAGAAATTTGTTCTAAGCAAAACAAACTCTAAATAAGGATATACAAAAATATTTACAGCAGCTCTTTCTGTAGTAGCAAAGAATTGGAAACCAAGGGGGGTATCCATCAAATGAGGAATGAATGAACAAGAAATGACACATAAATGTGATGGAATATCAACTACAGCGTAATAAATTATGAAGGGGAAGATTTCAGAGAAACCTGGGAAGACTTAAATGAGCTGATACAAAGTGAAATGAGCAGAACCAGGAGAATAATTTATAAAATGTTAACAATTTTATAAAGACGGATAACTGAAAAAAAATCAGGAATTCTGATCAGTGTAGTGACTAACCACAATTCCTAAACACTAGTGATGAGAGATGCTATCCACACCTTGTGATACAGAAGTGAAAGATATAGAATGAGTGGAGAATGAGACTTTTGTTTTAAACATGGTCAATGGAGAAATTTTTTTTGATTGGTTATATGTGTTTGTAATAGAAATTTCTTTTTCAGTTGGAGGGAAAGGTGGAAAGGCAGCTTTTTTTGCTGAATGAAAAGTAAATTAAAATTTTATTTTATATTTATATATATATAATTCATATATGTGTATGTATATTTATATGTAATTTTAAAATAACATGGAGTTTTGTTAGCATGCTTTCCAAATCTGTTCTCATTGATATTATTGTTCTGAAAGTATCTGTTATGTTAATATTGCATAAGTAGGTATTCATTATTAAATATGTTCTTCCTATTTAGCTTTGATTTCAGAATGCTAGCAAGTCTCTTAACATATTCAGTTACAAACTTCTTTTTGGTATCTTTGTGTTTGATATGTCTTATCTGGAAGAAACAAAATTATATGTGTAAGAAACATCTTCATCTATGTAAGAGTTGAATGTGACCTCTATCTTGAAGCTTTCAATCCCTACCTTTCCATGCAATACTCAAAGAATTTTACATTTATCAAATCCAAGTGACATTTTGTTATCATTTTAAAGAGATTCTACTGTATGAGCTGCTCAATATGTCTTTCAGTGAGCCTAATGTCATCCATTATCTCACATGGTTAATAAGATGCTCTAGTTCAACTCCCTTTTTAATTATTTAATTTAATTTAATATTTTTAAATTCAGATGTCATATTTAACTCTACTTAGAAAAGATGATTATGGATTTAACTCTGGGAAGAATCGTAAAGTATGTAATTGTCTCTCTGAAAAATAGCACATTTTATATCAAATTTTTATTATTGTGCTAGCAGTGTGTTTTACAAAGAGAACAGTTTTCCACATGGATATCAACTACTTTAATATTCTCCCTCTTCTTGGGCCTACTTAATTTTTTTTCTTTTTTTTTTAAACCCATGCCTTCCATTTTAAAATCAGTTTTGTATCAGGTTCTAAGGCAGTAGAGGAGTAAGGGCTAGGCAATGGGGGTTAAGTGACTTGCCCAGAATATCATAACTAGGAAGTATCTAAAGTTACACTTGAACCCAGAACTTCTAGTTTCTAGGCCTGGCTCTTAATCCACTGAGCCACTTAGCTATCCCTTACTTTAAATATTTTCAATACACAAATATGCCATGAGTGCAGAATTGAACTAAAGGCTTTGTGACAATCAGCAAAGTCAGTGTGGCAAGGGGCTATTCCATGAAGTATGTGTGAAACTGGGTTGGGCTCTTCTGGTCTACTTTCCTTGGGCAATATGTGCTGGCTCAGTGCTAAAACACTTCGAGTTTTTAAATAATTAAACAATCTCTTCATTGGACACTGTGTCAGGAAGACACATTTGCTCTTTATTTTTTCCTCCTTTCTCCAGAATAAATGGCATGAGACACTCTCTCTCTGTCTCTCTCTCTCTCTGTGTCTCTCTGTCTCTGTCTCTCTCTGTCTCTTTCTCCCTCCTTCTCTCTGACTTCCCATGAAGGTGAGGAGAGTGATTCCTCTTTCTACTTCCCCTCCCCCTAACAGTGTGCTGTCCAGGTGAACTTGAAGCCTGGCACTTTTACCCACAGTTGTCTCTTCTACTTGTGTTTCATTCTCTAAGCACAGGTGAACAAATGACAATCCCGAGGTGGATGTTTTCTAACCTTAAGGACAGCCTCATGAGTTTAAGGGATTTGGAAGTCCTTGTCACCTTTGAGAGAGCTGATTGGCATGAGATTTCTGTAAATGTAACCTTCTTAGAGAAGATGAACAGGTGGAGATGATGAACACAAACTCTGGCCTGACTGGCCAGAAGGCACGAATCTTGAGGGATTGTTCGGACAGTGCAGAGATGAAGTAAAGATGAAATGTTTATTTATTTAACCATCCCACTAAGTATCTTGTGTTTTATTGTGAAGTATCAACCTTCTGAGACAATGTAATAGGAGCTATAGGTTGCTATATTTGTGTTATGTGCTTCTTTTTGGTATTGGGGAAAATAAATGGATGTCCAATATCCGATCTACATTGTACATTGCGTACCTCTCTTTTCCTTTTTTGGAAAATTCTAGCCATTAGCCAAACTTAAGCTTTAAGTGATTTTCTCCCCAGAGACCCAAGTTAAAGGACATCAAGATCTAGTCACAATGAAAAAAGAATCCAAGTTTTCTCTCTGGAAGTCAATTTTCCCCAGGACTGAACTTGATCTGCATGTGAATTCAAAGCTATGGGCCCTGGACCCAGAAGATCTATGGTATCAACAATAAAATGTTTGGGGAAGTTTATTCAATAATTACCAAAACAATAATGTGTCTCTTTACACACCTAGAACCTTTTATCATAAGCTTTTTGTTCCTTAGCCAATATATTTTCTTCTGTTTATTGTTTATTATTGTTTCATGTGGGTTCATTTTGAATCACCAGTGAGATTGTAAACTCCTCAAAGACATAGACTATTTCTTATACTCCTTTTTAAATATAAAAACTTAAAATTATTAACATATTTTCTTTTGGCACAACAGGCATACTTCCCAACAAAACACCTAAGTAAGCCTCCTTATAAAATAAAGTGAATTTCCAAGAAATATTTTGCCAGTTGTTGAGATATTAGAGATTTATCTTTAGCCACTAATCATCAACATTATTAACTGGGGAGTCTCACTCATTCCCACCCCGGAGGCTGACCTATGCCCCATTGGAGTAGAATTGCTGAATAAATCCAGTGGGATTATTTTAGATTATAAGAAAATCCAAATCTTTCTATCCCTCAATTCCAACTCTCTCTATTGGGCAATGCCACTCATTAACCTCTGGGTGTATGAATTTAAGATTCCCCAATCAAAATTAGCTATGAGTCCCCACCTTCTGGCTAACTCTATATTCCTTTGAATTGCTGTATTTCAATGAATGCCAGTCCTGTGATTTTGGTATACTGGAATTGGTTCCCAGCAGAAGCAGGCACTCATGTTGGAATATTGAACACATCATTTTTGTTCTTAATATAGAATCAGTAAGTAAATAAAAAGCACTTAATAACACAATGATCATAAAACATATGGAATATCTGAGTGGCTTTGAGTTTGCCACTTTCCTAAAGCATAGAAGTCTCCCCAAACACAAAAGTGATCTGGACCCAGAAGTTCTAGCCAATGGAATGCTCAGTTTGAGTCCTCTCTTGAGCAGGTAAAGGAGTGTAACAAACAGCACAGTCAACTCACCTCTCTTAGGACCAACTGGTCATTAGGTGTAGATGAAGAAATTCTGAAGTCAGGGTCTTGGCCAGAGCAGGACTCATTATTTTTCCTCCCAAATCCTTCTCCCTTCTGAACTTTCCCATTACTGCCAAGGGTATCATCATATTCTGTCACCAAGACTTAGATCTCTGGGGCCATCTTTGACTCAGTCTCACTCATCCCACATATTCAATTTGTTGCCAAATTGTGTTGTTTTTACCTTTATGACATCTCTCCTACATGCCCCCTTTTCTCTATTTATTCTACCACACCCCTAGTTCAGGCCTCTGTCACCTCTCACCTGGGTTACTGCAATAACCTCCTACTTGGTCTTCATGCCTCAAGTCTCCTTTCTCCAAACTATCCTCAACTCAGTTGCCAAGATGATGTTTCTAAAAAATAAACCACGTGGCACCCCCTTGGTTAATGAGCTCCAGTGGCTCCCTATTTCAGGATCAAATCTAAAATCCCTGCTTGGCTTTTAAAGACCTTCATTGCTTGGCTCCTTCTAACCTTTCCAGCCTTCTTACATTTTGCTCCTCTTCTGTGTACCATACAATCTGGCTATCCTGGCCTACTTTGCAATTTCTTAAACACAATACTCTGTCTCTCATCTTTTTTCTTTTTTTAAATCCTTAACTTATGTCTTAGAATTGATACTAGGGGCAGCTGGATGGCTCAGTGGATTGAAAGCCACTCCAAGAGATGGGAGGTCCTGGGTTCAAACCTGGCCTCAGATACTTCCTAGTTGTGAGACCCTGGGCAAGTCACTTAATCCCTATTGCCTAGCCCTTATTGCTCTTCTGCCTTGGAACCAATAAACAGTATTGATTCTAAGATGGAAGGCAAGGGTTTAAAAAAAAAAGGAATTGATACTAAATATCAGTTCCAAGGCAGAAGAGAAGTAAGGGCTAGGCAATGGGACTCAAATGACTTGCCTAGGGTCACATAGCTAGGAACTATCTGTGGTCTAATTTAAACACAGGACCTCCCATCTCTAGGCTCAAGTCTCTTATCCCCTGAACCACCTAGCTGCCCCCTGTCCATCTGTCATCTTCATTTCCTTCTTTGCCTTGGCTTGACCTCCATGCTTGGAATGCTCTTAGTCTCTGTTTCCTTGTTACCCTAGCTTTCTCAAATCCAACTGTGTTTAGCGAGGCCTTTCCTAGGACCCATCTACCCCCTTCCCTTATTGCTAGTGCTTCCCCTCTGATGCTGTAATCCAGTTATACTGCATATATGTTATATGAAGTTATTTACTTATTGTATCCTTCATTCTTTTATAATGAGAGCTCATTGGCAAGGGCTATTTTTCCTCACAGATCAAGAAAAATTCATGCTTTTTCTCAATAATTAATTGTGACCCTGAATTCCAAATTTCTACAATAAAATGGAGAAAGCTCTTTCCCCAATAATCTTATCGCCTGTTTTCTTAGGTCCTCTCCTCTCTTCCTTCTGTCTCTGTCTCTGACAGTTAAAACAGTTTCCAGGAGAAAATTAAACTGCCTCCACCCCCAAGATTCTATTCCTCTTATAGCTATAGGAAATATCTGCTGGCAGGGCTTTGAAGCTATGGTTATTATACCTGATTGGGATATAGACTTGACCTTCGTTTCTCAAAGGTTCCATCATTGGATGATAAGTTTTGACAGGCCGTACGTACCAACTGGAAAGATCACAGGTATGGGCAGACAAACTGTGTATGTGTATTTGTATGTGTGTCTCTCATTAAAGGAATGGCTTGGCTAAGTTCAAGTTTCATGACCAAAAGGTTGGCCACCGGTTGATAAATATTTTTAGACTTAGAAATTCATGGAGAAGCTCCACTAAAGCATTAAGGGGTTACCATCACCATGGTGGAAGGAATTTCCAATAGAGATGAATCAGAGTTCTTTTGGGTCAATTGAAGATATTTAATAACCTCCAGAGTTGAAAGAATTAAGGGCTCAAGTTTATAAAACTTAACACATTGCTAATTTTCCCCATCCTTGAATGTCAGCACCACAGTTTGATTCCTCTAATATTAATATTAGAAGCTAAATCTATTATTAAATTTTACTTCTTCAGGAGTAAGAACTGGAATGCCAAACAAGTCATACTCTTATTCATCCATGTTTTGGTTCCCAATCTAGAGCAAGTCTTCTCCCTCCAAAAAATATGTGGGAAGCTCCCATTTTGTATTCAAATAAAGATGTTTGCTCTTGTTTAAAGTAAAAAGGTTAATGGATTTGGTAATAAGGTAGTATACTTCTATCATTCAACCAAAACTGCTCACTTCCAAATTACTAATGATCTCTAGATTACCATGTCTAATGGCCTCTTTGGAATCTTCATCCTTCTTGATTTCTCTGTAATATTTGTCACTGTTGACCATCCTCTCCTCCTGGATATTTTCTCTTTCTGTTTTTGTGATGCTACTGTCTCTTAGTTCTTCTCATCTCTGTCTAATCCCTCCTTCTTAGTCTCCTTTGCTAGTTCATCTACCAAGTTTTGTTCATTTGCCGTAGGTGTGCCCTCTTTTCTTCCTCTACTATCTCACTTGGTAATTTTATCAACAACCATTGAGTCAATGATCATCTTTATGCCAATGACTCCTAGACAGACAGACAGACAGATAGATAGACAGACAGATTGAGTTGAAATAAGATAAGAAAAAATGACATATCGGTATCTATCAATCTCTCTTTCTTGGGCTCCAGTACCACATCTCAATGGTCTGTTGAACATTTAGAAAAGGATCTCTTGTAGACTCAACATACTCAAAACAAAATTTTTTATTTTTACCCCCAAAACTTACTACTTTGCAGAACTCTTACAACTGTCAAAGTTACCAATGTCCTTCTAGTCACTGAGATTCACAATGTTGATATTATTTTTGCTCCTCACATATCCAACTAGTTGTCTAGTCTTGTTTCTATCTCTTCAATATGTCTCATATATGTATTCTTCTCTACTCTTCAATGACCTCTATCTTAATTCAAGGCATTTAATGCCTCTTGCATGGGATACAGCAATCCTATTAGGTCTTATCACCTCTAGTCTTTCCCCATTCCAATCCATCTTCCAAATAGTTGATCAAAGTGATTTTATTTTACTAAAGTGTTTTCTGACCATGTCATGCCCCTATTCAGTAATCCCAAGTGCCTTCCTGGGATCAAATATAAAATATTCTGCCTTGCATTTAATATTCTTTATAACCTGATTCTTTCCTACCTTTCCAGCCTTCTCACACATTTCTCTCCTTCATACACCCTACGTCTTGTCATACTGTTCTACATGCTATTTTATCTCCCATTCCTGCATCTTTGCATTGGCTGCCTCTCGTGGCTGGAATCCTCTCCTTTCTCACCTCCACCTCATACAATCCTTGATTTCCTTCAGCACCCAGTTCAAGTACCACCTTCTACACAAAGCCTTTATTGATTCTGCCCCGCCCCCCCACTTCAGGTGACAGAGGTCTCTTCCAAATTACCTTGTTTTTATTTTTCATATGTGTATTCTGTATATGCTTATATATTTTCACGTTGCCTGCTTTATTAGAAGATAAGCTACTTGAGGATGAATGATTTCACTTTTGTCAACATTCCTACTTAGCCCCTTTTTCTGCACTTAATAAAATACTTGTTGATGGATTATACTGACCATTATGTAGTGTCTTTATGTTTGCAAAGTGCTTTACCTAAATTATCTTCCTTGACTCTGACAAGTCTGTGTAAGCAGAGATTATTGATTTTGTTCTTTACATTTTACAGATGAAGTTTAAAAAGAATTTGGGACTTTCTTGGAGTCCTGCAGCTGGTGAGCACCAGCACCTTAGACCTCAGATCTTCCTGATTCCAAATCACCCTATCTACACTGCCTCTCTAAAGAGCATGACCTGGACTCAGGTTCAGGAAGATCTGTGTTCAAATCTGAATTTAAACTCTGAAAGACTGTAAAACCCTAGATGTCATTTAACCACTCTCAGCCTCAATTTCCTTATCTGTAAAATTAGAATATTAAAATTTAGAGTATTTTACTTCCACAGGTTTTAGGGCTGAAAGGAGATGATGCAAGAGGATATGAGGTGCCTTGCAAACCTTGAAGCTCTATTTAAATGTCAGTCATTATCCTCTTAAATGAAAATGTTCATCATTCTTTGGACCAACTGCTCTAGCTGAGATGTTGAAGGGAGTATGAAAATATCCAAGGTGCTCATAAGATATTCTTCTTCTTGTCTTCATGTTTTAATTAAGATAAGATTAACATATGTGAAAGGGTCACATCCCTGATGGCCATCTCGTCTTCCTCCTCCTCCTAAACCCTTATCTTTTGCTTTTGAATCAATACGTCCTTGCTATGTGCCCCTGGGCAAGTCACTTACCCTCCATTGCCTAGACCTTACTGCTCTTCTATCTTAGAAATGATATTGAGACAGAAGGTAAGGGTTTAAAAAAAATCAAACATTTATCCCCCATGTCTGAAAAACTGATGGATGTTATGGATCCTGATTGATTTCTGGGTTGCTATGATGTCCTGGAAAAGGAAGGGAAGAATAGCAGAATGTCTTCTAATATATAATTGTTTAGTTCAGACAAAATATCTTAGTAGGTGCTATTTCTTCCTAAATTGAAGGTTGCTAATCTTCATTGTATCATGGATTCCTCTGGTGGACTATGAACCGCCTCTCAGAATATTGTTTTTAATGACAAAATAATTACAAAAGAAATCAATTATGTTGAAATAAGTTACCAAAAAAAATTTAATTCACAGATCACCTCCCACCCCAGTATAGGAGCCCTAGTTAAGGGATTCTCTGTCTAAATATCTCTAGTTTTTAGAACTGTAGCTATCTTTTTCTCCCTAGAACATTTTTTCTATCTGTGACAAGAATAATTGTTGAGATGGGGAACAATTAAAAAAAAGTCAGAGGAGCAAGGCAGACAGGGAAACCTGCCTGATTCAGGGAAGAGGGAGGGAAGAAAGCTGCATATACAGAGGGCAGTTTGTCTACATTGATAGAGGGGCTAACCAATTCCTTCCTTCTTCCCCATCCTCTTCTGGCCTATGTTCTTGCTCCCTCACCTGGAACAGTAGAAGGCTCTTCCCATATCCTCTTCCCCTATGATCCCTGCCGAGGTGTTGGCTGGTGACCATTGCAGAGAAGAAGCATGCTTCCCCACCCCCAAAGAGAAAGTACTTCCCCCAGATGTAAGCAACCTGGGAAAAAGCCATAGCTACCCTGCCCTAGTTATGGCTGCACTCAGTTGTCCCCAAACTCCAGCTCTTCTTCCATTTATATTCATTTTTACCAACAGACTATTCACTTTTAGTTCTGTAAAGAGCAAAGGGAAAAAAGTAGATTCACAATTGATTGCTTACTAGAATCCAAATTCCCTTTATTTGCACCTTTCTTCTTGGTAGGTCTTTTAGAATGGGAAGTTTAGCTTAGACTGAAAGCTCCATCATTAGACAACCCAGAGTGGAGAAAAGAGCCAAGTCCCTTGAAAGAATCAAATTGACATTCTTATATTTGGAAAATCCTTCCTCCTCTTTGGGTTGGTCCTGAGGAGCCAGTTAATAGTTTGTTTTGCTTTCTTTCTTCCGAGCAGCATGTTTCCCGATGAATTTTCCACTGGTATAGCCTACCTGTTTGTCTCCAAGAATAAGCACTGGGTTCTTATCACCAGGGGACCTGGAAGGCCTCCCCCCACTTCCCTTGGGGGCCACTCCATTTCCATTACAGTATCACTTTCAGAATGATTCGATTTTTTGTGCATTTTGAGATTCGTAATTGGCTAAAAGGTCCTCTGTCCAGGATCTAAATATAGAATGATCTTTTGTGGGACTTTGCTGTCCAGACCTCATGTTCCTTATAACTGGTAGAGAGTGAGATCAGCCTTTATCATAAGAATATAGTTTTATTTGGGGCTGGAAGGTTGTCTGATCTAACAACTTTGTTGTATAGGTAAGCCCAGAGAAATTCAAATGCTTTGCCTAAGGTAAAAAAGGTAGTAAAGAGCACAGCTTATTAACCAGGCCCTCCTCCAAGTCCGGCACATTTTCCATTACTGTACTATTATGACTGGCCTGATCATGGGACTCCATTTTCTCTGACCTGGGCTTGTACATTGCCAGAAAAAAAGATTTGAATGTATTTATGCTCATTCATTCATTGAGTAAAAAACCTATCAAGTGTCTTCTACTCAGAGAACACTGGGCTAAGTCTAGAAGGCTTGTTAAACTAAGGCAAAATATTTCCCTGCCCTCTTGAAGCTTGGTCTAGTGGAGTAACTATTGTTCTTTCTGTCTCTCTCTCTCTTTCTTTTTCTTCTCTCTCTTTCTCTTCCTTCTGTTTTCTTTCTTTTTGTTTGTTTGTTTGTTTCTTTCTTTCTCTTTCTTTCCCTTTCTTCCATCCCTTATTTTCCATCTTAGAGTCAACACTGTGTGTTGGTTCTAAGGCAGAAGAGTGGAAAGGGGTAGGCAATGAGGGTTAAGTGACTTGTCTAGGGTCACACAGCTAGGAAGTGTCTGAGGCCAAATTTGAACCTCAGACCTTCCATCTCTAGGCTTGGCTCTCAATCCACTGAGCTACCCAGCTACCCCCTCATCTTTTATTTTAAAGAGGACCAGTAACATCACGGGATGATATCTTGACCTGCCAATGAACTGGACTCAAGTGAGGAAGAGTTGCACAAAATCACCAACTTCACTTAGTCCTCCAGATCCAGGGGTGAGACAAAAGTCAGGACGACTGACGATGGTCCTCAATGCAGTAATGACCTGGGTGTCTTCAATGTCTGACCAGCACCCTAAGCACTCTACAGCACCTGCTTCAGTCATCTTCATGGCCACTGGAACAAATCATTCTCATCTCATCCATTCTGTGGGGGAAAGTCTTCACGTGCTTGTGAGAGATACTCCCCTAACTCACTGACAGGTTTGAGGTCTACTGGTGGCCCTCAACCTGGCTGGAGTACATGGCGTGTCTCTGGTGTGAGGATTTGCCAAACCCTTTCCAGGGTTGCTCATCCACCTTTGGTGTCCATCTGTCATTTATTTCTCACCTGTGGCTTCAAGAAGCTGTAGCTCATGCAATGGCCACATCCCCATGAAACCATTTTGGAAGGTGAGTTAAGTCGAGGGATTAGATAGGCATTGGTATCTGTAGTACACAATATTGTGTGATAAGAACATTAGAGTGCTATAAATTAAAGTATTATGTGAAGTCAGAGGTAAAAAGTTTTAACTGAATAAATAAGCTTATGGAAGACTTTTTGAGAAGGTGGCATCTGGTGGGGGGTTAAAGAACAAGTAGGAACTCAATGGATAAAGAGGGGGTGGAGAAGCTATTCTAGGCATAAGAAACAGGTTACCAGGTCCACCAGGAAACTGACTCACAGCAATCTGCAGACTCCCAACCTGCCCTCAGGCCTTCCAACTAATAGTAGTTCCGCCTAGCAGTAGGTCTTTTAGCCAAATAATTTTCATATAGGTGAGATAATTTTCATACAAGTATAACTTATTCAGCTTGAGACATTTATTAAGCTCAAAAGGTTCTTAACTTTTTGTATGACATCGATCCCTTTGGCAATTTGATGAAGCCTATGGACCCCTTCTCAGAATCATGTTCTTAAATGCCCAATACAAAATGCATAGAATTACAAAGAAAGTTCTGTTAAATTACAGGATTACAGTGAAATAGTTATCAAAGTCTTTTTTCAAAAGTTCAGAGAACCATGGTTAGGTGGCTTACTAGGTACTGTCCATGCAATGGCAAAACCAAAATCATCTCTGCCATATAATATTGGAGGGAGAAAATATGGGCACAGATCAGTAAATGTGAGCTACTGACAAAAGGAATGCCAAGATATGTTGGGGTCAAGGGGATGAATAATTTTGAAATATGGATGGGAGGTATTTTGTTGGAAATGAGTGTATAAGGCAGGATTTTGGGTTTTTTCTTTCTCTTTACTTTTTTTTTTTGCTTCTTAAATTTTTTCTTTACTTTTCCACACCCAACAAATAATATCACAGTGGAATCTTATATTCTTTTTTTTTTTAAACCCTTACCTTCCGTCTTGGAGTCAATACTGTGTATTGGCTCCAAGGCAGAAGAGTGGTAAGGGCTAGGCAATGGGGGTCAAGTGACTTGCCCAGGGTCACACAACTGGGAAGTGTCTGAGGCCAGATTTGAACCTAGGACCTCCCATCTCTAGGCCTGGCTCTCAATCCACTGAGCTACCCAGCTGCCCCTGGAATCTTATATTCTTTACCACTTTCAGTTTGTAAATATTCTAGGACTGAGATGTCTCAATTGCATGACATATCTTTTTTAATTGCTGTTCTTTTTTCTTGCCTTGTTACTAGTTTTGCACAATTTTGAGATAACTTCCACGTCTTTAGCAAAGTCTTTTCCATCTGAAGGATAGTAATGTTCATGTAAGATGGGTGTGTTCCCCTGGATTGTCTAAAGGTATAGATTCGGCTTGCAGATGGCACAGACAAATATCTCTGGAATCTGGCCCACCCCTCTCAAAAGAGACTATAATTTCTGCCTTGAGGGGAGAAAGAGAAGAATCATGGCTTGGCACTTACTGCTTCCCTCATCCATCTCTAAGAATGGTAACAGTCTAGAATTATTCATCTATTTTCTTAAATATTGTTAGTAGAGGGATTTGAATCTGGTTCAGAAGGAAAGCTGCTTCCCTGGTTGCTTCTAAAGGGGAGAGAAGCCCTTGTTTTTTTCTGGCCAACCTAACTCCTTCCTTTCCAATGAATCCTGGTTACAAAAAACTACCATAGTAAATAGGAAAAAAGAGAACAAACTCATTCATGCAAATGAAATGGTGAAAGGAAACTAATCCACAGATTAGAATGTACTAGAAAAGGGAGCAGCTGGGTAGCTCAGTGGATTGAGCCAGACCTAGAGATGGGAGGTCCTAGGTTCAAATCTGACCTCAGACATTTCCCAGCTGTGTGACCCTGGGCAAGTCACTTAACCCCCATTGCCTAGCCTTTAGTGCTCTTCTACACTGGAACTAATACACAATGTTGATTCTAAGACAGAAAATAAGGGTTAAAAAAAAAAGTGCACCAGAAATATTTGTGTGGAGTAACTCTCATAGAGCAAGACAGAGACACAGAGAAAGAGAAACAGAGGATAGGGGGCAGGAGTAGGGTGAGAAGGAAAGACTATCCTCACCCAATGAAGTCCATTCTAGCAATCTCAAGGGAGGCATGCTGGAAATCAGGAACATGGTAGGAGTCAGCTTCCCCTATATACCTATAGTTTGGAACCACATCCATCTCCCAGGCAAGTGTGGCGGCTGCTCTTCTCTTTACACATGAATTGTGTCATTTAATGCTTTGCATTCTCTTTAGCAATCCAGAGTCATGTCTCACAAATGGCCTAGGCTTTATTGGACACTGGTTACATGATCTGTCAAAAATAAAAACTATTGGAGGCAGTGGATTGAGAGCCAGGTCCAGAGATGCAAGGTCCTGGGTTCAAGTTTGACCTCAGACACTTGCTAGCTGTGGACTTTGGGCAAGTCAAGTCACTTAACCTCCATTGCCTAGTTCTCTTGTGTCATGGAATCAATACACAGTATTAATTCTAAAATGGAAGGTAAAGGTTAAAAAAAAAAGGCTTTGGCCTTTCTCATTCCTCCTCTGTGGGCTTCCCCATATTTTTCTCCAACTCTTTTCCTACCTTCAGTTGAAGTCACCAAGTATGTTGACTTAATTTGGAGGGTTTTAACATGTTCTTTTTATAGAATTTCTTTGCTTCTTCATTTGCAGCAACCTATATGAGTGGCTATTGCAATTTTGTTTCCCTTTTAAAAAAACAACAACTTTATTTTCTGTCTTAGGATCAATTCCATGTTGGAATTAATTCTGCCTATTGATTCCAAGGTAGAAGAGTGGTAAGGGCTGGGCAATTGGAGTTAAGTGACTTACCCAGGGGCACACAACTAGGAAGTAGATATCTGAGTCCAGGTCCTCCTAGTTACAGGCCTGGTACCCTACCTATCAAGTCACTTGAGCTGCCATTATTTGGGGGGTGTTCTTTTTTGCAAATACTTATCACTAGTATTGCAACATGTGATGTCTAAACACCTCATAAGATAATATTTCTTTTTGCCTTTGGGCATATAATAAAGTCCACTTCACCAACTTCTTTGTTTTCCTTTCCAAGGAGGGGCTATGAGCCATCCTGCCTTTCAGATGCAATTTTCTTCTGGTTTCATTTTTTAGCAAGAATGTCAAGATTGCTATGATTCAGCTCCTCTAGCAATATGTCTATTTGCTGGTCACTGGAAAAGCATCACACATTTAGAGTATGAATAATCAAATTAAAGTTTATAGGCAGGCTAAAAAATATGTGATTTTTAGTACTCTCTGCTCCCCTTTCCTACCACTCTGCTCCATAGAGGTCGGAGAATCATTTTGTATTTTTCATTTGATTCATGGGTTGCCATGGCCAAATAATCCATCACCAGATGGTCAGCCTACTAGTAATGAGCCTCTCTGTACTTAGCTAGGTTGGTCTTTGGAAAACAGATTTGGTTTGTTGCCAGGGCCATATTTAAATCTTTTTCAGCAAGGTAGACTCTGCCAGAACTTACGTGCTATTGGCATACCCTTTGGGAGCCCAGGATGATCTCCACACCAAGGCAAGGCATCAGCGTAGGACTTTATGAGGGATAGGGTTCCTTTCAAAACTAAATCCTAGGAACTTCATTCCACTGAGTCAAGATACTTATCTTCTCTGGGCCCCAGGCTCCTCATCTGTAAAATGACAAGATGGCCTCTGAGGTCTCTTCCAGCTTGAAATGATCCTGTGATCCTAGATGACTTACTAGTGGCAATGAAGATCTTTTTTTTTAAACCCTTAGGTGCAAATACCATAGACCCACTTGGACCACTTGGACCCCACTGCCTACCCTCAGGGAAAATCTGGTCCTGAGCATATATATCACTTAAGACCCTCAAAGTAGAACAGGAGATAGGGAGCTTAAGGGGTTTATTTTTTATTTGATTATTCATAACAGTTGTTCCCATGGCATCTCCACTTCGAAATTTTGCTCAAAGTCAACATGTCCAAAACTGAATTCGTCATTTTCTTCCTTCCTCTCACCTTACCTCACCTCAAACCATCTTCCTCTTGACATCCCTATTTTTATTAATGGTACCTCCATTCTTGGAGTTCCTCAAGTTCAAAACCTCAGAGTTATCACTCCCTCTCCCATACCCTACATGAACAAGTCCTCTGTAGCTGTTTCCTCCTTCCCATTCCTCCTAACCACCATTCAAGTTTTGGCTCCTATTACCTCTTTTCTGCCCTGTTTTAAAAGTCATCTAATTGATAGTTCTACCTCCATTTACTCCCCCCATTCCAAGTCACCCTATTCCCATACTGTAAGAGAAATCCTCTATGTTTCTCTTACAGGATTGTAGATTTTAAAGCTGAAAGAAATATTAGAGGTCATTTAGTCAAATTCCCCTATTTTGTTTTCTTGTTCAGTTTCAGTCATGTCTGACTCTAAATGATCCCATTTGCAGTTTTCTTGGCAAAAATATTAGAGTGGTTTACCATTTCCTCTTCTAGCTCATTTTATAGATGAGGAACGGAGGCAAATGGCATTAAGTGACTTGCCCAGGTTCACATAGCTGCTAAATGTCTAAAGCCAGATTTGAACTCAAGAAGATGAGTCTTCCTGACTCCAGGCCTGGCACTCTATTCACTGTACCACCTAGCTGCCCTGCCCCACCTTGTTTTATAAATGTGAAAACGGAGGAAAATGTTTTGAAGTCAAAGAGTAAGTAGTAATCTAAAATTTAAGCATAGATCTTCTGATCCCAAATTCAGGGCTCTGAGAAGTATCAGTTAGGCAGCTTGTTGAAGCCCTTAAGAAATGCCTGCTGTGTACCAGGCACTGTGCTAGACTATGGAGATGAAAATGCAGAAGTCTCTGCCTCTATACAGTGGTAAGAGCATTAACTTGAGTCAGAGTACCTGAGTTCAAATTCTACCTATCAGTTAACTCCTGGGAATCTAGGTTTCCTCATCTATAAAAAGAGGGAGCTGGAGAGGATACCTCTGAAGTTCCAACTCTCTCTCAACACACACACACACACACACACACACACACACACACACACACACACACACACAAGTGTATTAATTTCTCCACCAAAAAAATATATAGTGATGGAGAGGAATCGCTTATTATATTGTGCCTCTTCCTAATGTATCCTCTGAGATTATTACTCTGATCAAAAATATCCAATGACTCCCTGTTACATACCAAATAAAGTTCCGAATGCTTAATTTACTACATTTGAGGCTCACCCCAACAATTCAACCCTACCTTTCTAACTACAGAAAGCACTCCTATCCACTAAGCTGTACTCTGGATAAAACCATATTCCTCTATGAACACCTCATGAGATTCTGCTGTTTTACAGTCTTTGCTCAGTCTTCACTGTATGATAAATGCTTTTGTGTGTCAAAGATGGTCCGTAGAGTGCTCTCTGTTGGGCATGCATGCCACCTTACCCCCCCCCCTCCATCCCCCCTGGAGTTTGTTACTAGAAAGACAGAGGGACTTGGGGAGCTGCTCCCCTCCCCCTCTCCATTGTGTCTGATTCACATCCCCCACCCCCTCTGCCCAGCAGCCCAGTGGGAGTGCACAGGGGATAAGATGGGTGGCTCACAGGTGGCAGAAGTGGAGGAGAGCAGAACACTCTGGCCACTCCCATCCCCCTCTCTACGCTTGCTGAGGACATTCCTCACTTCACCTGCCCCACTGCCCAGCAGCCCAATGGGAGTGCTTCCTCCCTCCCCTGTATGAGGTAAGTGGGGCGGGGCATGCTCAGAACTTGGTAGTGGGGGTGGGCATGGTATATGGTCTCTGAAAGGTTCACCATCATTGTCCTAGGATTCTGCCTGCTGGATTCCTATTTGACTTTCAAGGCCCAGCTCCAATACCACCTCCTTTACAAAGGCTTGCCCCATCCACCCACTCAGGAGCAATGTCTCCCTTCTCTGAAATCCTGTAGCATTCTGTATTTATCTTTTTTATGGCCTTATCAAATTCTGCCTTGCTTTAACCCCTAAATTCATAATGGCCAGGATTCTAAAGAAAAAAAATGAAGGAAAAGAATGTTTTAAAATATCTACAATAATCTATTTTTAATTCAACCAGGAAAATGGAAAAAATCTTGGTGCTTTTTAAAACTAAGTGTAATGCTTTTCCGCAATATTGTATTGAACATCACATCAAATTAGACCTTTAAAGCCCAACTCATTATAACATCCCTAAACTCCAACAGACTATTGATTCTTGCCTACTCACAGAAAAGTTGTATCAGTGAGACAAACTTCTATCAGTGTGGAGAGGAAGAAGGAAGAAGAGAAAGGAAAGGGAGAAGAAGAGAGAGGGGAGAGTACTAACTGAATGACCCTGGTCAACTCACCTAACCTCATCTGTAAACCGAAGCGTTGGTCCCTTCTAATCCTATAACCCTATGAAAAGGAGTGTCGGAACTTACTGAGACCCATATCTCATCCCTCTTGAAGCTAGTTTTTGCCTAGGGTTAAAACAGGTTAAATGACAACTTTCCATCAGTCTGTAGTGGAAACCAATGGACATAAAAGCCTCACTCTGATACCCACCATTGATAGACATTAGTTTATGGATGTCTTATCTTCTCTTCCAAACTATAAACTCTTTGATGGCAGGAACCAAGTCCTGCCTCCTTCAGCATCTCCTGCATTGTCCTTCACATAATCAGGGCACTTTGTAAATGGTTAAATTTGCTCATGAGACCCAGTACTGCACACATACTTATTCTGCTCTGCCTGGTGCTGTCCCATGGATTTGCTTGGGGGTCCCTTCTTCTGGGCACCGGTAACGGAGAATCCTGCCCCCTACTTCATTACAGGGGCAAGAAGTATTTTGTGACTGTTTCCTGTCTGCATACTATACAGTGAAGAAAAGCCTTTTAAGGGTCTGGAGTCAGAAGGACTGGTTTCCAATATGGCCTCAGACACGTCCTAGCTGTGTGACCCTGGGCAAGTCACTTCACCTCCATTGCCTAGCCCTTACTCCTCTTCTGCTTTGGAATCGATCCATAGCATTGCTTCTAAGATGAAAGGTAAGGGTTAAAAAAATACTAGGTAACGGTTTAAAAAAATATCTGTTGGACTGACCCACATGCTCCAACCTTTTTTAGATTTATAGATTCATAGATCCAGTCTCAGGAAATGTAATCCCCAGCTCTAAGAGTGGTTGTGGGCTCTGCTTATCTAAAGGTTTTTACTGTTTCAACTTCTTTCTAATTGGATACTTGATTCAAAGAGTCTATGGGGCCCAAACACAATAAAGTATACATTAATTAAAATATTGAAAACAACTGGCAAGGACTTGAATGTAAAAAAATACACACATCACACCTTTATCTGGTCATGTGAGAGGAAGTCAGTGGTAAGTGGGGCTGTAAAGTTCACAAACAGGATTTAGTGACTTCGGAGAACACCGAATACAAACCTCTTATTTTACAGAGGGGGAAACTGAGGCCCATACTGGGGAGAGGGATTTGTTATGTGGGTAGTAGGTAGAGGCATCAGGATTTGACCCACGGACTTCAGTACAGGTCCAGTGCTCCTTCTGCCAAAACACTTGACTTCTGCATCTTTTATAAGGTCAGGCCTTGAGAGCACAGGGGGCTACCTCTCCCCCTTCAGAGTATCAGGGACAACAAGGATCTTCTAATGCCATCAGCTTGAGCTCCCTTTCCAATGTGTTTCTCTCACAGTCAATCATGATTGATTACCTGCAGTGATGTTAACCAATGAACATCAATTAGCTTTTAAAAAGGGATAGTAATAGAAAAAAACATAGCTAGCGCCAAAGTACAAAAATATTTTTTTTTACCCCCCAAACTGGGGTAGACTCTCCCCTCTCCAGGTTAGTCTTTAGGGAGAGTGGGCTCAAACTTAAAGGGTGAGCTACAAACAGACTCCTTTAACTCCTGGATCCAGCACAGCCAAATGGACAGGTCTCGCCTTCGTTTCCAGGGCAGATTGTACTGTATCTGGGCTGCTAGGCTGATCCACTTCTGGGCTGAATCAAGCAAGTCACCCCCGAAGAGTTAGCTTCAGTCAACCCTGAGGTTAGCTTCTTCCTGGGCTCAGCTGCTCCACCACTGGAGCAGTCCTAACCTTTTCAGGTCTCATAAGACCTTGTACCAAAGGAAAGAAGGCCCAGAGAGGAGGTGACTCCATCCTGGAACCGTGTTTGCCTAAGAGGCCATATGCTCATGAACTAGCCCAATAGGGATAAGGCCAATCTTCCATAGCTTCAGAAATTCTGTTGGCGGCTTTATAGGCACTAATGCTGGTGCAGCAACCAATTAAAAGGCTTTTAAAAAGTGGGTAAGTTACTTAACCCCAGTTACCTAGCTTTTACCGCCTGTCTTAGAATTGACACTAAATATCAATTCCAAGGCAGAAAAGAGGTAAGGGCTAGGCAATTGGAGTTGTGACTTGCTCAGGGTAACACAGCTAGGAAGTGTCTGGAGTCAGATTTGAACCTAAGACTTCCCATCCCTGGACCTGGTTCTCTATCCACTGAGCCACCTAGCTACACCTAAAAGGCTTTTCTTTGTGGTATAGTATGAAGGAAACAGTCACAAAATACTTGCCCCTGTAATGAAGTAGGTGGCAGGACTCTTCATTGCTGGTGCCCAGAAGGAAGGTCCCCCAAGCAAATCCATGGGTCAGTACCAGGCACAGTGCTGATTAAGTACATGTGTAATACTGGGTCTCCATTTGTCTAGGACCCTGTTATACTTCACTAATGTGACTTGCTCAAGGTCTCGCAGGTAGTAAATGGTAACAGTTGGATTTAAACCCAAATCTAATGACTCCAGTTAAAAAGTCCTTTTCTCTCCTGCTCTGCAGTACCTAGTAGTGACTAAGACTCAAAGATCACCTCTAAACAGCACTGAATTTAAGTCTCTATGTCTAAGGGAGCCCAACTTAAAATATTATAGCTTTTTTTTAACCCCAAGTTGGGCTAACCCTTAAGGTATTAGAAGTCTCAAAAGACTTCTCTGCATTTGGACATTAGCTCACTTTTATTATAGCACTTCTTGGTAGATAAATGAGCTTTGATCATATAGCCGTGACCGTTCTCTTATCCTCATCACTCCAAACATACTTATAAACAATTTCGTGAGTGGGTAGAGCAAATCTTATGCTCATTTTTCAGATGAAAAAACTGAGGCTCAAAGAGAAGGGTTTGTCCTAGCTCACAAGGCTGCTGGAGTACCAGAGCTGGGAATTAAATCCAAGCCTTCTGAATCTTGAGGCCAATGCTTTTCCCTATGCCAGGCTTTTTTGCCCATTCATTATTCACAGGCAAACCTTATGCCAAATAACTGTGAATCAGCTTCTACTTCTTCTTTTATGTTTTTTTTTCCTGTTCCAAGGGAAGGCTCACTAGGTAGCAAGGGGGAAGGATATATCTGAAAATAACTGTGATATAAATATAAGAGGTATCAACATCCCTTTAAAAATAAATAAAAGGGGCTGTTCTGAGAAGTGGCCATGCAGGATTTTCTAAATATTTGCCGAATTGGACTAAGGAGAACTGAAGTTTTGTAGGCTAACTTTTACTGAGATTAGTTACTGTTAGCCTGGAAAGGAGGTTCAGAATGTGAGCTCAGCTACTTTTGATCAACATTCTGCTGGGTTCTCCTTGTTGGCCCCAAACTCCCAATCTACAGAGCTAGCTCAAGCCATCACCTTGGGCTTCTTTGTCCTTTTGTGCCAGCAAAAATCAGGTTGTTATTCTTCTAATACTTTCTTTAAAAAAAAATAGTTTGGCCAGGCTTCGTGATGCATGTTGGTAATCCCTTTTGGTGGAGAAAAGTAGATACTGGTGGATTGCTTGAGCTCAGGAGTTCTGAGCTGCAGTAGAGCTAAAGCTAATACAGAATCTATATTAAGTCCAGCAGCAGTATGAAGAGTCTCTGGGAACAGTGGGTCACCAGCCCACCTCAGGAGGAGCAAATGCTTCCCAAGTCAGAAACATAAAGGGTCAAAGATTCCATGAAAATCAGTGGTAAGATTGGGCCAATAAGTGGCTACTGAACTTCCAGCCTAGATGAGACAGGAAGATGCCGTCTCCCCCTTCCAAAAAAAAAAAATTCTAATAAATTGTAATGCTGTCTCTGGCTTTTACATTCTCTACATGCCCCCCCCACTCTATCTCTCCTCCATACCTTCCCGGAGAGCCATCCCTTATAATAAAATGTTATTTAAAAAGAAAAAAAAAGTTCACTAAAACTAACTGGCATTTCAAAGAATTCTAACATAACATGAACTGTGCCACACTCATGCTCCCCAGCTCTGTAAAGAACAGGGGGAAGAAATAGGCATCTTTTCACATCTTTTCTTTGAAGCCAGCGTTGGTCATTATTTATTTTTTTAAACTCTAACCTACCATTTTGGAATTAATACAGTGTATGGCCAAGGCAAAGAGTGGTAAGGGCTAGGTAATGGAGGTTGAGTGACTGGTCCAGGGTCACACAGGAAACATCTGAGTCCAGATTTGAACTCAGGACGTCCTGTCTCTAAGCCTGGCTTTTGATCCACTGAGTCACCCAGCTACCCCCGGTCATTATAATTTGAAAACCTTCAATTCCTATGTTTTATTGTTCTTTCCATTTTCATTTTTCCATTGTTTTCCTGACTTTACTAAGTTTACTTTGTATCAGTTCATGTAAGTCTTCCTATGCTTCTCTGTATCCATCATGTCTATTTCTTATTGCACAGTAATATTCTATTATATTCACCTATGCTGATTTGTTTATTCTCTAACATGTGAGTTGACTTGGATCCTAGTTCTTTGCTGCCACAAAAAGTGTTGCTAGAAACGTTGTGTAAAAATGGTGTCTCTCTTCTTTCATCAGTCCCCTTGTGGAATATCAAGTCTAACAATATAATATAATACTCTTAGCAGCGTCAATTTAGGCCAGATTAAACACTGGAGAACTCCCAGTAAGGTTGAAAAGGAAGACTCTTTGACTTTTGGAAACCCTGGAGTTTTGCTATAGTTTGTTCATCTCCTCCAGTGGTCTCCAAATTTCACTTTTAATACAACTTCAGTAGACTGCCCTTATCAATCAAATCAGTCCCCATAAGTCAAATCCTCCATTCAATTCAGTAAACATTTATGGAGCCTGGAAGGGCTTCTTCCTCAGGAGAACACTTATTTAAAATTGTTTTAAGATTTTATTGATGCCTTTTGTTTTTCCCTAGCAGTCATTTCCAGATGCAAGTGCAAGTGGGTACCTGCAGAGGTGCCCTGCCTGCCTCTGACTGGGTTTGTGTAGCTACACAGTTCTTGGGAGCTCTGGGAATGACAAACTCTTTGGTTTCTTGCAGCCAACCACATGTGACAGTACCAAAGTACTCAGTCGCTTAGGGATGATGATGCCATCCCATTATCAGTTCCTGAGTAGGAAGAGATGATGTCCAGTTGGATCTTTAGAAAGAGAATGTCTTAGACACATATTACTCCTCCAGGTTGTATCAGGTAACTCCAGGCCTTTCTCATGAAGGTTGGGAGAAACTTGGCATTCTAGCAGCCTGTTGACTGTTCCCCTACTGATGGTGGCTAGAGCATCAGGACTCAGCAAGGTGACTTGAGGCTGGGCCAGTGGGTATCTCTTTGACTCTGTGTCTCTTTACCTCCTTTTAGATGAACGAATGTAGCTTATGAGTTGAAGAGTCAGAGATCAATCCATATCCTCAGTTGGTGCCCCTTGTACTTTGGAAAGAGGACCAGGAAATCTTGGAGAAGATGAAAACTTGCTCAAGCCTTTTATCTTGTTCTTTTTAGAGAGAGAAGCAAATGGAGAGTGGGGAAGAAAAGAGGATTTCTCTCCTTCAGAGGCATGGGTGCCTGATGTTGTAGTGAATAGAGTGCTGGGCCTGGAGTCAGGAAATCCTGAGTCCAAATCTGGTCTCAAGTGCTTATTAACTTTGTGATCCTGGGCAAGTCTCTTAGACTGCCTTAGTTTTTCTCAACTGTAAAATAAAGAGCATACAAATATCTACTTTGGCACTTAGTAGGTATGGTTCTATTTATATAAGTTCCCCTTCTCCCAACAATAGTGTCTTTGGAAAACAAAAGACAAAAAGTAACCCTTTATCTTTTGTCTTAGAATAGTTTTCAAGGCAGAAGAGCAATTAGGGTTAAGCAGTGGGAATTAGGGGACTTGTCCAGTCACACAGCTAGGAAGTATCTGAAGCTAGGTCCTCTATCTCTAGACCTGGCACTCTATCCATTGTGCCATCTAACTGCCTCCAAAACATATATTAAGTACTTGCTCTTTCTTTTTTAAACCCTTATTTTCTTAGAAACAATTCTGTAATAGGACAAAGGCTAGGCAATCCGGGGCAAGTGATTTGTTCAGGGTAGCACAGCTAGGAAGTATCTAAGGTCAGATCTGAATCCAGTTCCTCCCAACTACAGATCTGTCTCTCTAACCACTGGGAAACCTAGCTACCCCTCCCCCCCAATAGTGTCTTACAGCTAAACCACAATCACAGGAAAAATCTCACCTAGTAGTAGAAAAACCAAGAGGGCATAGCAGAATGACATGCATTATCCCATGGGGCTTAGCAATGTAAGGATACTAGGAAAAGAAAAAAGGCATTGCAATCTCCAAAGAGAAATTGTATAAATTGCCCATGCCCCTCCCATTTAGTCAACTTCCCTTGATGACAAAGACATAAGGAAACCTAACTGATCCAGTAAAGGCTTATGTCAGTAAATGTAGGCTTCTGAATATGTCACTTCTGCAATGGAAAGAGGAGAGTTGGTTCCCTTATCTCTTCTTAGAGTCAAGATGGATGATTGCAAAAACACTGGCCTCAAAGGCAGGAATACCTAGATCTCAGTCCAACCTCTGGCATATCCTAGCTGTGTGACACTGGGCAAAACTTCTTCAATTCCCAAATGCTCTAAAAGTTGCAAAGAAGGTGCCTATCTATGATGTTAGAAGGAGTTTGCACACACAAGAGTTCCCTATACCTGTGAAATCCCAGATCAAATCCCTCTCCATAGTCCTATCTTTGAAGTCTTTTTGTTTTCATTCAATTCAATTTATTCATTCAATTCTATTGTTTTTATTTATAATACTGTAACTGTTTCTTACTCTCTTGCTTCTGATTATTTTACTCTGCATCAGTTTATATAAACCTTCCCAGATTTCTCTGAATTCCTTCTTTGTCTTTTCTAACAGAGGAACATTCTTTTATGTTCATGTCTCTATGCCAGGATCTGAAATACTCCTTTTAATAAGAAATTGGGGGGGGCAGCTAGGTGGCTCAGTAGATAGAGATCCAGGCCTAGAGATGGGAAGTCCTGCACTCAAATCTGACCTCAGACACTTCCTAGCTTTGTGACCCTGGACAAGTCACTTAACCCTGGTTGCCTTAGCTCTTACTGCTCTTTTGCCTCGGAATCAATACGCAGTATGATGCTAAGTTTAAGGGTTAAAAAAATCCCAACAGGAATCTGGGTTCCCAACCCTAGTTAGTTAGTGAACTATAGAATCACAAGTTTCAGTGATTAGTGCAGGCTGGTACAGAATGCTGGACTTGAAGTCAGAGAGAACTGAGTTTGGATCCCACCTTAAGTACTTCTTAGCTCTGTGACCTCAGGCAAAGCATGTAAAAGCTGTGGGCCTCAGCTGTCTCATCTGTAAAATGAGGTGGTTGTCCTCTATGGCCTCTTCTATCTCTAATTCCATGAACCTATGATCCCCTAAGGCATTCACCTAATTATGCCAAACCAGCCCCTGCAAGTGAAGTCCAGCTTGTCTTCTGCAGAAAGATTGATTGATGCACATGGCCATTTTTATCTTCCCCACTGCCTAAAATATAGCTTTATCAAGAGAGTGGCTGGGCCATGTGAGTGTATTAGCTCTCCTGGTTGCCTTCTTACTGATCCACAGTGCAAGGAAGGCTGATTTGGGTTAATATAATTCACCAGTGACTCACTGCCTGGATAGGACATATGATGGATCATTAAGCTGTCTTGGAACTTGTTTCAGGCCCACACCCAAAGATGAAAGCTCTCAATTTGTTTATCTGCGCTCCAACAATAGGCCCACTATTCTCCCTTACCACAACTCAGCTCCACAATCACTCTTCTCATGTCTTTTAGCCACCTACTGAAAATCTGTCTGTGAAAAGCAACAAATCCAGTGTGCTTCCACCCAATCCTCTACCAACAGGATTATTTGAACATCGTGTCCTTTATTTTATGACTTGCACAGTTCTCTTTTGCCTGATCCAATTTTGCTCACCTTCAACTTCATCTTCTGGGATCCCTGCTATCCTCTTTGGGCCTTGGTTTCCTTGTCTGTCCAATAAAAACATTGATGTTAATAACGTCCCTTCCAACTCGAGCCACGTGATCATCTGCATAAGAGAGCGCGTCAGGGAGCGAAATGATGAAGACTCTATCCCTTCTCTGTCTTCTATGAATTTTAAGATAAACGAGGACAGTGCAACCAGGGCTGTGTATGGCAGGCCTTCCATGGCTTACTTAGACAGTCATGGTGGATGGCTCCCAGTGGAAAGAATATCAGATCTGGAGCTAGGGGACCAAGGCTTGAATCTCAGTTCTGATATCACCTGCATGATCTTGGGCCAATCACTTCCTTTTTCTAGACCTCAGTTTCCTCAGCTGTAAAATTAAACTATTGGACTAGATCGTTTCTAAGGTACCTTCCATCTGTCCATTTCTGGGTGATCTATGAGATTTCATTGTCCTTCAGTCAGTCTTACAGTGAACTTAACTCTTTGAACTTAGCTAGACTAGTTTTCAGAAGAAAGATGGTGTATCACTTGGACCACACTCTGATATTCTCAGCATGACTGGACCTTCCAGAGCTTGGGCTGTGAAGATATAACCTGCCAAACCGAGGGGACACAGTGAAGCACTGGAGAGGAACTTAAGTGGAAGACATAAAAGCAAGATTTAAGGAGGCAGCATTGTTTGGTTCAAATAACAGTTTTTTGGGAGGCAGCTAGGTGGTTCAGTGTCTAGAAAGCCAGGCCTAGAGATGGGAGGTCTTGGGTTCAAATCTGGACTCAGATACTTGCTAACTCTGTGACCCTGAACAAGTCACTTAACCCCCATTGCCTAGCTCTCACTTCTCTTCTGTCTTGGAACCAATACACAATATTGATTCTAAGATGGAAGAGAAAGATTTTTTAAAATTTTCTTAAAAGAACACCTCTTTGAAAGGTAAAGGGTTCAAGTCTTGGCTCTGACACTTGTTACTTGTGTGGCCTTAGGCAAGTTACCTCTCTGAGTCTCAGTTCCCTCACCTATCAAATTAGGAGGTTGAATTGGATAACTTCCAAGGTCCTTTTAAAATGAAGTCCAAGATGGCATCTATCAGCAAGAGTTTTACCGTACAAATATTTGCTGATGCTACCGAAGATTATAAATTTCGCTCTACCAAATCAAATATTCTTTCAGAGTCAATAGACAATGGACACGGCTAAGTGGTATATTGCATAGAGTGCTGGGTTTGGAGGTAGAAACGTTGGAGTCAGAATCCTGTCTTAGACACTTTAACTGTGTGACCCTGATTGAGTTGCTTACCTTCTTTGGGTCTCAGTTTCTTCACCTGTAAAATGGGAATAATAATAACACCTACCTCACAATGTTGTTGTTAAGGATCAAATCAAACAACATATGTAGAGACAGTTAGGGGGAACAGTGGATAGAGTGCCAGGTCTGGAGTTGAGAGGACCTGAGTTCAAATCTGACCTTAGATACTTCCTTGTTGTGTGATGCTCACCCTGGGCAAATCACTTAACCCCATTTGCCTAGCCTTTAACCTTCTATCTTAGAGTTGTTACTAAGCAGAAAGTAAAGGTTAAAAAAAAAAGGAAAAGACAATAAATGTAGAGCACTTAGTAAATCTTCAAGCGCTATTTAAATGCTAATTATATATTTTTATTTATCTTGTGCACTCTGAACACTTCAGTCAGTTATAAGACTGTAAAGACATGTTCTTGTTGTTCCTGTTAATCTAGGTACAAGACAAGGGAAAATGTATTGGCTGGAGGTGTTTGCCATTACCATGGTGGATATCCTGTACAGATTCCTAAAGGAAGGGATCCTATAGATGGGGATGTTCTTCAGAAGCTCCCATTTGCAGATAAATCTGTGCTGATTGCATCAAGCCCTTGGAACACTGCAGAGGCTCTGAAATGAAATTCATGGTGACTCAGAAAAGATCAGCCAAAGAATCTGCACATGAAAACTGAAGAAATGAAGCATGCTTATTGCCTGGTCCATGATATGCCGTTGGATGGTCCACCCATTGAACTGGTCCATAAATACTTCTATCTTGAAAAGATAATGCAAATGAACAATTGGCTACATACAGAGATAACCAATAGGAAGAGAGAAGATAGTTTTACATTTGGTGAAACAAATGGGCATTTCTCTCTAAGAGGAAAAAAAAGTTATTTTTTTTAACATCAGTAATCTTCCAAGGATGCTCTATGACTACAAATCATGGTACGACACAATCCCCCAAACATTTAATTTATGGGTCAGAGGGCAATGGAGAGACTATGGTGGATATAAATTAGGCTACAGCAACTTCCAACTGTGATTTGCACAATAATGACATAAAAGAAATTACCAAATTGATGTATGATGGGGAAAGCAGTCCAGACATGTAGCAAGAAAGGGGAATGGATAGGCTGTGTGCTAACCCTGATACCTATGTAAATATTAAAAGAAGGAGGCAGGGCATATAACGAAAAGAACACTGACTCTGGAGTCAGAGGGCTTGGGTTCAAATACCAGCCTTTGGTATTTATAACTATATATGACCTTGGGCAAGTCTTTTAACATTCCTTGAATAGAGCATTTGTTGAGCACTTACTGTATGTCAAGCATTGTACTTGCTAAGTGTTGGGGATACAAAGAAGGTTTAAAAACAGCCCCTGTTCTACAGGAACTCACAGTCTAGCAGGAGAAAATCTGCAAACAATTTTGCACAAACAAGCTATAGATGGGCTAAATTGGGGATAATCTTAGAGGAAAGGCACTAAAGTTAGGGGAGACTAGGAAAAGTTTCTTGTAGGATATAGGTCTTTATTTTATTTTATTAACTGAAACTTTTTATTTAATTAATTTAGAATATTTTTCCATGGTTACATGATTCATGTTCTTTCCCTCCCCCCCAATAGTCGACGTGCATTTCCACTGGGTTTTACTTGTGTCATTGATCAAGACCTATTTTGATATTTGTATTTATTTATTTAGAATGGGAAAATTTTTATTAATTTAGAATATTTTCCCATAAGGATATAGGTCTTTAGCTGAGACTTGAAGGAAGCTAGGAGGCAGAGAAGAGGAGGGACAGCATTCCAGGGAAGTGGGATGGCTAGTAAAATATTACAAGTTGGGAGATGGGGGGTTGATATGAAGAATGGCAAGGAGGCTAGTTTCACTGGACTGCAGGGTATACCTATAGTGGGAAATAAAGTATGAGAAACAGGGAAAAGGGAGGAAAGGACCAGTTTATGAAGGACTTTAAAAGAGAAATAGGGGACAGTTAGGATAGAGAGCCAGGACTGGAGACAAGAGGTCCTGGGTTCAAATGTGACCCCAGACCCTTTTAAACTGTGTGACTCTGGACAAGTCACTTAACCCCAACTGCCTATCCTTTGCCGTACTTCTGCCTTAGAATCACTATATAGCTTTGTTGGCAAAGCCATGGCATATGTGCCCTGGTGTGCTAGAGGGGACTACCCTGTACCCCCTCTCCACTGCACCTGGGGATAATTTTCACATGCCTTGCCCCTCTATCAAGCTCTCAGGCAGCTTGAAAGTGCAGTTTGGACATGTAATATCTAAAAGGTTTGTCAATGCTGCTATATAATATTGATTCTAAGATGGAAGGTAAGGGTTAAAAAAAAGGCAAATATTTGATCTTTTAGATAATAGGAAACCAATGAAATTGGTTGAATCAGGGAGTTGGGGCAGGAAATGGTCAGAACTCTGCTTAAGAGAGGGCAGCTGGGTAGCTCAGTGGATTGAGAGAGTCAGACCCAGAGAAGGAGGTCCTGGGTTCAAATTTGACCTCAGATACTTCCCAGCTGTGTGACCCTGGGCAAGTCACTTACCCCTTCCCCCTCCCCGTTGCCTAGCCCTTATCACTCTTCTGACTTAGAACCAATATCTAGTATTGATTCTAAGGTAGGAGATGAGGATTTAAAAAAAAATAAAAGAACTATGCTTAAGAAAAACAATTGACAGCTGGGCGAAGAAAGGACTAAACAAGAGCAAGGAGAGACTTGAGACAGGGAGGACAAATAAGATGGCTATTTTAATGGTTCCAGTGTGAGGTGATGAGGACCTGCACCAGGATGGTGGCAGTGTCAAAGCAGAAAAGGGAACATATAGAAAAGATATTATGAAGGTAGAAATAACAGGACTTGACCATTGAATTGATTGTAAGGAGTCAGGGAAGAGCGAGGAGTTGAAGATAATGCATAGGATGTGGGCCTGGGTGACTTAGAGGATAATAGTACTTTCAAAAATAATAGTGGGGGGCAGGTAGGTGGCTCAGTGGATAGAGAGTCAGACCTAGACATGGGAAGCCTTGGATTAAAATCTGGTCTCAGACATTTTCAAGTCACTTGACCCCCATTGCCTAGTCCTTACTTCTCTTCTGCCTTGGAACCAATACCTAGTGTTGATTCTACAACAGAAGGTAAGAGTGTAAAATAATAATAATAATAATAGGGAAATTAGGAAGAAGGGAGGGTTTGGGGGGAAAGATAAGTCTGGTTTTAGACACATTGGGTTTAAGATGTCTGTGAGAAATGTAGTTCAAGATGTCTAATAGGTGATTAAATATATGGGAGTTCAGGGATAGACAAGTAGATCTCAGAGTCATCTGCATAAAGTTGATAATTGAAATCATAAGGAAATAATGAGATCATCAATAGCATAGAGCAGTGATGACAAGCCTTTTAGAGACCGACTGCCCAAACTGCAATCCTCACACCACATGTGAACTACCTCCCTCTTGCCTTACCCCAACAGGGGAGAGAAGAAGTGTTTCCATTGAGCTGCTGGGCAGAGAGGCAGGTGATGACAGAAATATCCTTAAGCACACATGGAGAGAGGGAGGGGAACAGCCTCTCCAGCATGCATGCCATAGGTTCACCAATACCAGTATAGAAGGAGAAGCGAAGAGAAGAGGGCCCAGGTTTGAATCTCCTAACAATTAGCAGACATGGTGCAGATGAAGATCCAGTGAACAAAACAGAGCAGTAGTCAGAAGTATAACTAGGAGAATGTCAGGAAAACCTAGACAGAAGAGATCATCAAGACAAAGTAAGGTGATTGACAATGTCATGGGCTGCAACAAGATCAAAAGGGAATGAAGATTGGGGAAGCAAGGTGGCTCAATGAATAAAAAGTCAGGCCTAGAGACCAGAAGTCCTGGGTTCAAATATGACCTCAGTTATACTTCCTAGCTGTGTGACCCTGGGTAAGTCACTTAATTCCAATTTCCTAACCCTTACCACTCTTCTGCCTTTAAATTGATGTGCAGTATTGATTCCAAGAGAGAAAGTAGACTTTTTTTTTAAAAGAAGAATGAAGACTGAGAAAGATCATTAGATGTAGAAATTAAGAGATTACTGGAAATTTTGCAGTGTTTTCAGTTGGATGAGAAATCCTCAGTCTGACTACAAAACTTTAAGAAGAGAATGAGAAGAAAGGTAGTGGAGACACCTATTATAAATGGCTTTCTCAAAGAGTATAGACACAAAAGGGAGGAAAGATGTAAGATAATAACTAGAGATGGAGCAGATCAAGTGAAGATTTTTTGAGGATCTGGAGACATAGGCATGTCTGTAAGCAGTACAGAAGCAGCCAGTAGTTTGGGAAAGATTGAAGATAAGTGAGAGAAGAATGATAAAAAGAGCAATCTGCTGTTTGGACTTGGCAAGGAGAAGGGTCACCTCCCCATGTGAACCAGAAGTGAAGGAAGAGATAGTGGTAGAAGTCATTTAATTGACTTCCGGTGAAGATGGCGGCTTAGAGAAAGCTGAAGCTCAGATCTCCGGAAAACCCTTCCCTACCGATCTCAAACGATAAGCTCCTAAGGCGCCGAAACTCAAAACGATCAACAGCACAGACCCTGGGAACCCTCCTCCTGGACCTGGACCCGGTTCAAAAGGTACGGCTCCCCTCAAAAGCCAGAACCCGAGATCACTCGGACCTCAGGGGTAGGAGCGCAGAGTCCAAGGCTCCCGGAAACCGCAGCCCAGCCGGGCTCAGAGAGCAGAACCCTCAGGGCCTTCTACCCGAGTCCTTGGAGTCCGGGTGAAAGTTACTGCCTGGGGCTTCCGCTGCAGAGAGCTGGTCTAAACAACAGCAACCCTCAGGGCGGGCAAAACAGCCTCACGGGCTGGATCCTGCTTTCCAAGTCTCAGTGAAAGTCCTTGCGCTCGGAGCTTGGGGAAGCTGCAGCCCATCCCCCCGCAGGCCTACGAAACAGCCTCACGGCCAGCGATTCTGAAGGCAACTTCCGGAAAGCGAGCCAGGGGGAGAGTGTGGCCTCGTGGTCCGACCCTTCCATTCCAGTTCCAGTGAGGCATATTCAGTTTAACCCAGGGAAAGCTCTTAGAAGCAACATCTGCCCAGGACTAAAGCCTCGGATCACCAGAGATAAGAAAAGCTAATCCTCCACATTCAGAGATGGCAGCAAACTCCACAGAAGCACAGAAGCCCCAAAATACCAAGAAAAATAAGAAGAAAGGGGCGACTTTGGACACATTCTATGGAGCCAAAATACAAAATACAGAGCAGACAGAAGAAGATATACAAGAAAATTCTCCAAAATCTTCCAAAGGAAATAGAAACTCTCCACAAACCCATGAAGAATTTGAATCAGAAATGACCAAAAAGATGGAAGCCCTCTGGGAGGAAAAGTGGGAAATAATGCAAAAGAAATTCATGCATCTACAAAACCAGTTTGACCAAACTGTAAAAGAAAACCAGGCTTTAAAGCAAGAACTAATAAAGCAAAGCCAAAACACCAAGAAATTAGAAGAGAACATAAAATATCTCACCGACAAGGTGATAGATCTGGAAAATAGAGGGAGAAGAGAAAATTTAAGAATAATTGGACTCCCAGAAAAGCCAGAAATAAACACCAAACTGGACATGGTGATACAAGATATAATCAAAGAAAATTGCCCAGAGATTCTAGAACAAGGGGGCAATACAGCCACTGACAGAGCTCACAGAACACCTTCTACACTAAACCCCCAAAAGACAACTCCCAGGAATGTAATTGCCAAATTCCAAAGCTATCAAACAAAAGAAAAAATCCTACAGGAAGCCAGAAAAAGACAATTTAGATATAAAGGAATGCCAATCAGGGTCACACAAGACCTTGCAAGTTCTACTCTGAATGATCGTAAGGCATGGAACATGATCTTCAGAAAGGCAAGAGAGCTGGGTCTCCAACCAAGAATCAGCTACCCAGCAAAACTGACTATATACTTCCAAGGGAAAGTATGGGCATTCAACAAAATAGAAGACTTCCAACTTTTTGCAAAGAAAAGACCAGAGCTCTGTGGAAAGTTTGATACCGAAAATCAAAGAGCAAGGAATACCTGAAAAGGTAAATATTAAGGAAAGGGGAAAAATGTTATCTTCTTCTTTTACTCAAACTCTCTTCTATAAGGACTGCATTTATATCAATCTATGTATACTAACATGTGGGGAAAATGTAATGTATAAATAGGGGGTAAAGAAAGACCAAATAGAATAATGGTTCTCACACAAAGATTCACATGGGAAGGGGAGGGGAAGAAAACTCCTAAAAGAAGGAGAGGAAGAGAGGGGGGGGGGGTTTACTTAAACCTCAATCTCAGGGAAATCAACTCTGAGAGGGAAAAACATCCAGATCCATTGGGATCTTGAATTCTATCTTACCCAACAAGGGTAAGGAGAAGGGAAAACCAAGGGGGGGAGGGGGAGAGGGAGAACAAAAAGGGAGGGAAAGAGAGGGGGGAGGGGGAGGGAACAAAAAGGGAGGGACTAAAAAGGGAAACATCAAGGGAGGGGACAAGGGGGACTGATTCAAAGTAAATCACTGGACTAAAAGGTAGAGCCGAAGAAGAAAAGGTTAGAATTAGGGAAGGCAATCAAAATGCCAGGGAGTCCACAAATGACAATCATAACTTTGAACGTGAATGGGATGAACTCACCCATAAAACGTAGACGAATAGCAGAATGGATTAGAATCCAAAACCCTACCATATGTTGTCTTCAAGAAACACACATGAGGCAGGTTGACACCCACAAGGTCAGAATTAAAGGATGGAGTAAGACCTTCTGGGCCTCAACTGATAGAAAGAAGGCAGGAGTGGTAATCATGATATCTGATAAAGCCAATGCAAAAATAGACCTGATCAAAAGGGATAGGGAAGGTAATTATATTTTGTTAAAAGGGACTATAGACAATGAGGAAATATCATTAATCAACATGTATGCACCAAATAATATAGCACCCAAATTTCTAATGGAGAAACTAGGAGAATTGAAGGAAGAAATAGACAATAAAACCATACTAGTGGGAGACTTAAACCAACCATTATCAAATTTAGATAAATCAAATCAAAAAATAAATAACAAAGAGGTAAATGAAGTGAATGAAATCTTAGAAAAATTAGAATTAATAGACATATGGAGAAAAATAAATAGGGATAAAAAGGAATACACCTTCTTCTCAGCACCACATGGCACATTCACAAAAATTGACCATACATTAGGTCACAGACACATAGCACACAAATGCAAAAAAGCAGAAATAATGAATGCAGCCTTCTCAGATCACAAGGCAATAAAAATAATGATTAGTAATGGTACATGGAAAACCAAATCTAAAACCAATTGGAAATTAAACAATATGATACTCCAAAACCGTTTAGTTAAAGAAGAAATCATAGAAACAATTAATAATTTCATCAAGGAAAATGACAATGGCGAAACATCCTTTCAAACCTTTTGGGATGCAGCCAAAGCGGTAATCAGAGGCAAATTCATATCCCTGAAAGCTTATATTAACAAACAAGGGAGAGCAGAGATCAATCAATTGGAAATGCAATTGAAAAAACTCGAAAGCGATCAAATTAAAAACCCCCAGCAGAAAACCAAATTAGAAATCCTAAAAATTAAGGGGGAAATTAATAAAATCGAAAGTGATAGAACTATTGATTTAATAAATAAGACAAGAAGCTGGTACTTTGAAAAAACAAACAAAATAGACAAGGTACTGGTCAATCTAATTAAAAAAAGGAAGGAAGAAAAGCAAATTCACAGCATTAAAGATGAAAAGGGGGACAGCACCTCCAACGAGGAGGAAATTAAGGCAATCATTAGAAATTACTTTGCCCAATTATATGGCAATAAATACACCAATTTAGGAGAAATAGATGAATATATACAAAAATACAAACTGCCTAGACTAACAGAAGAGGAAATAGAATTCTTAAATAATCCCATATCAGAAATTGAAATCCATCAAGCCATCAAAGAACTTCCTAAGAAAAAATCCCCAGGGCCTGATGGATTCACCTGTGAATTCTATCAAACATTCAGAGAACAGTTAATCCCAATACTATACAAACTATTTGACATAATAAGCAAAGAGGGAGTTCTACCAAACTCCTTTTACGACACAAACATGGTACTGATTCCAAAACCAGGCAGGTCAAAAACAGAGAAAGAAAACTATAGGCCAATCTCCCTAATGAATATAGATGCAAAAATCTTAAATAGGATACTAGCAAAAAGACTCCAGCAAGTGATCAGAAGGATCATTCACCATGATCAAGTAGGATTCATACCAGGGATGCAGGGCTGGTTCAACATTAGGAAAACCATCCACATAATTGACCACATCAACAAGCAAACTAGCAAGAACCACATGATTATCTCAATAGATGCAGAAAAAGCCTTTGATAAAATACAACACCCATTCCTATTAAAAACACTAGAAAGCATAGGAATAGAAGGGTCATTCCTAAAAATAATAAACAGTATATATCTAAAACCAACAGCTAATATCATCTGCAATGGGGATAAACTAGATGCATTCCCAATAAAATCAGGAGTGAAACAAGGATGCCCATTATCACCTCTACTATTTGACATTGTACTAGAAACACTAGCAGTAGCAATTAGAGAAGATAAAGGAATTGAAGGCATCAAAATAGGCAAGGAGGAGACCAAGTTATCACTCTTTGCGGATGACATGATGGTCTACTTAAAGAATCCTAGAGATTCAACCAAAAAGCTAATTGAAATAATCAACAACTTTAGCAAAGTTGCAGGATACAAAATAAACCCACATAAATCATCAGCTTTTCTATTTATCTCCAACACAGCTCAGCAGCAAGAACTAGAAAGAGAAATCCCATTCAAAATCACCTTAGACAAAATAAAATACCTAGGAATCTATCTCCCGAGACAAACACAGGAACTATATGAACACAACTACAAAACACTCGCCACACAACTAAAACTAGACCTGAACAAATGGAAAAACATTAACTGCTCATGGATAGGACGAGCCAATATAATAAAAATGACCATCCTACCCAAACTTATTTATCTATTTAGTGCCATACCCATTGAACTACCAAAATACTTCTTCACTGATTTAGAAAAAACCATAACAAAGTTCATTTGGAAGAACAAAAGATCAAGGATATCCAGGGAAATAATGAAAAAAAACACATATGATGGGGGCCTTGCAGTCCCTGACCTTAAACTATATTACAAAGCAGCAGTCATCAAAACAATTTGGTACTGGTTAAGAAACAGAAAGGAAGATCAGTGGAATAGACTGGGGGAAAGCGACCTCAGCAAGACAGTATACGATAAACCCAAAGATCCCAGCTTTTGGGACAAAAATCCACTATTCGATAAAAACTGCTGGGAAAATTGGAAGACAGTGTGGGAGAGACTAGGAATGGATCAACACCTCACACCCTACACCAAGATAAATTCAAAATGGGTGAGTGACTTAAACATAAAGAAGGAAACCATAAGTAAATTGGGTAAACACAGAATAGTATACATGTCAGACCTTTGGGAGGGGAAAGGCTTTAAAACCAAGCAAGATATAGAAAGAATCACAAAATGTAAAATAAATAATTTTGACTATATCAAACTAAAAAGCTTTTGTACAAACAAAACCAATATAACTAAAATCAGAAGGAAAACAACAAATTGGGAAAAAATCTTCATAGAAACCTCTGACAAAGGTTTAATTACTCATATTTACAATGAGCTAAATCAATTGTACAAAAAATCAAGCCATTCTCCAATTGATAAATGGGCAAGGGAAATGGATAGGCAGTTCTCAGATAAAGAAATCAAAACTATTAACAAGCACATGAAGAAGTGCTCTACATCTCTTATAATCAGAGAGATGCAAATAAAAACAACTCTGAGGTATCACCTCACACCTAGCAGATTGGCTAACATTACAGCAAAGGAAAGTAATGAATGCTGGAGGGGATGTGGCAAAGTAGGGACATTAATTCATTGCTGGTGGAGTTGTGAATTGATCCAACCATTCTGGAGGGCAATTTGGAACTATGCACAAAGGGCGACAAAAGAATATCTACCCTTTGACCCAGCCATAGCACTGCTGGGTCTGTACCCCAAAGAGATAATGGACACAAAGACTTGTACAAAAATATTCATAGCTGCGCTCTTTGTGGTGGCCCAAAACTGGAAAACGAGGGGATGCCCATCAATTGGGGAATGGCTGAACAAACTGTGGTATATGTTGGTGATGGAGTACTATTGTGCTAAAAGGAATAATAAAGTGGAGAAGTTCCATGGAGACTGGAACAACCTCCAGGAAGTGATGCAGAGCGAGAGGAGCAGAACCAGGAGAACATTGTACACAGAGACGAATACACTGTGGTAAAATGGAACGTAATGGACTTCTCCATTTAGTGGCGGTGTAATGTCCCTGAACAACTTGCAGGGATCCAGGAGAAAAAAACACCATTCATAAGCAAAGGATAAACTATGGGAGTGGAAACACCGAGAAAAAGCAACTGCCTGAATACAGAGGTTGAGGGGACATGACAGAGGATAGACTCTAAATGAACACTCTAATGCAAATACTATCAACAAAGCAATGGGTTTAAATCAAGAAAACATCTAATGCCCAGTGGATTTACGCGTCGGCTATGGGGGGTGGGGGGGAGGAAAAGAAAATGATCTATGTCTTTAACGAATAATGCTTGGAAATGATCAAATAAAATATATTAAAAAAAAATAAAAAAAAAAGAAGAAAAGAAAAAAAAATAAAAAAAAAAGAAGTCATTTAATTGTAATGGGATAAAGAAAAGAGAAGAGAATTCTCAATTAATGGTCTAAAATTTTCCAGTGAAATTATTGTTCAATTGTGTCCTTTTCTTTATGACCCCATTCTTGGCAAAGATACTAGAGTAGTTTGCCATTTTCTCCTCCAGCTCATTTTATAGATGAGGAAATTGGGGCAGACAGTGTTATGTGATTTGCCCAGGGTCACACAACTAGTAGGTGTCAGACCAGATTTGAACTCAGGAAGTGTTGACTCCAAGCCTAGTACTCTATCCATTGTGCCACCTAGCCATCCTGCTTTCAGTGAAATAAAAGGTTCAATTCTCAGCTGAGTTGGGGACAGGAGTTGTGGGAGGTTCAAAGAAAAATGAAAAGGATTAGAAAATATGTGGTGAATGGTATAGTGAATCAATTGGAGATGTGTAAAAATATTGCCTTGCCATAGTGAGGACCCAGTGAGATTGAAAAACAAACTTATAGTAGAGCCAGTCAGCCCGGTTTTGTGATTTTTCTCTGTCTTTGTTCAGTAATACAAATAGCATTAAAGGTAGTAGATGTTGGTAGTAATCCAAGTAATCCAAGGCTGAGGCTTCGCAGGGAAAGATCTTAAAGAGGATAAAGGGGGAAGGGATGAGAGAAAAGCACAAGGAAAGATGAATGTGGTTCACTCAAGAAGAGAAAGGGAAAGAAGGTAGCCAGTTCAGGAGTGAATGGTACAGGAAAGAAATGAAAGGTGGAGGAATTGGAGATCCTGGGGAGGACAAAGAACAAAGTAGTCAGATAAGGGAATATCAGAGTTCATGGATATGGATGTGTGATATGTGTGGATTATTGTTGTTTGACCTTTGTTTTCAAAGAAGACCAGTGACAGCATATCTTGGCTTATGCATGAGTTGGATTTCAGGGAGAAAGAGTTGCATGAAGGCATCAGCCCCATACTCCCTTCCAGAGTCATCCAAATCCAGTGGTGAGCCAAAAGTCAGACTGACTGACTGCAGTGGATGATCTTGGAGTCTTCTATGTCTGACCAAACTCTAAAAGCTCCATAGCACCTGCTTCAGCTACCTTTGTGGCTATTAGAACAAATGGTTCTCATCTGCACATTCCACTGGGAGATGTCTTCACATACTTGGGGAAGACATCTCCCTAACTGATCCATAGATTTATGATTCATCAGTTACCTTCAACTTAGTTTAGTCCATCTGCTGACATGGTTCACTGGGATGTGGCTACAGCTTCTTGGAGTCATAGATGAGAGTTGGGTAAAAGGTAGATATCAGAGGTGGATGAGTAGCCTTGAAAAGGGCTTGGCAAAGGGCAGCTAGGCAGCATAGTAGAGAGCTTCAGGTCTGGAGCCAGGAAGATCTGGTTTCAAGTCTGGCCTCAGATACTTACTCACTGTATGACCCTGGGTAAGTCACTTAACCCTTTTTGCCTAGCACTTTCTGCTTTTCTTCATTAAAATCTGTGCTTATTATTGATTCTAAGACAGAAAGAAAGGATTTTTTTAATGAAAAGAAAAAAAGACTCTGCAAGCCCTCACACCAGGGATACTAACCATCCTTGAACAAGATCAAGGGATGACCATCCCTGTGATAGTTGTAGTAGGGTGGAGGAGTAGGCCACAGGAAACAAGTAAACTGAGGGATAGAAGTTGGAGGGGGGTATATGTAAGGGCTTAGACTAGAGGGTTTTTGAGGTTCCTTCCATTTCCATATGAGTGATCTTATGATCCAAGAACCCCTTTGATATGGCTTGGTGACTGGAGGTGGACTGCCATCACCAGAGGTACCATGTGCCTTTTACTTTCCTCCTCTGATCCCTCAGGTCTCAATCCACATAGAGCACCCCTAACTTTTTGCCTTCCCCATTGATTACATCCTCCAGCCCCAGGCCCTCTTAGCACCTATCTAAGCAGCCAGACAGAATGAAGAGACTCCACCACCAAGGATCTCTTGTCCCTACCCTTCCCTACTCGGCTGTTTGAATACTCACAGGGTTTGGATGAGATGGAAGTCAACAACTCAAATTCTTCTGATGAGACAGAGGACTCCTAGATATTACTATCTTCATTGCCTCTGAATCCTAAAATAATTCAGCCTTAACTATGTTTTGGGCACCTCTGCCCTGCTATCCCCTGGCACTGTCCTTTTAACTACTTGTATAACCCTCTCAGGCAGGCCAGCCACAACCCTGCTGTACCCTCAGGGCTCCCTGAAGATCCCTTCATCTGATTGGCAGTTTTCTTCTCCCAATTGTTTTCTCTCCCAATTAAACTGTGAGCTTCTTGAGAGCAAGGGCTGTCTCATAGTTTCTAATTGATCCCCAGTACTTGAAATAGAAATGTGAGTCACCTAGATGCATTGAAAGCACTTAATAAATGTTTTCTTTATCCTAGAGGAAAGGCCCAGACTCATTGTCCAGACCTGTCTGGAGGCTAGAAGGCTGGGAGGTTACAGGCTAGAGTCATACAGGATGAGAAGGTGTCATTGGAAGAAGGGAGGGAATAAGCTTTTAGATAGCACCTACTATGTGTCAGGCACTATGATAAACAATTTATAATCCTCACAAAAATCCTATGAGACAGGTACTATTTTTATCATCCTCATTTTACAATTGAGGAAACTGAGGCACAATGAGGTCAAGATTAAGGAAGCATCCACACAAGTATGGATCTCAGAGCCTTCAAAGTTAGAGGACCTCAGATCAAATACCAACTCTGACATTTACTACCTGTGTGATCCTGAGCAAGTCACACTGGGCCTTGATTTCCCTATCTGTAAAATGAAGGGATTGGATTAAATAGTCTCTAACACCACTTTTAGCTCTCAGTCTACTAACTGGAATGAACACTTCCTGATTCCTTTTTGCTTTCTTTTTTAAAAAATCCTTTCCTTCTGTCTTAGAATCAACACTTGGTATTGGTTCCAAAGCAGAACAATAAGGGCTGGACAATGGGGGTTAAGTGACTTGCCCAAGGTCACACAGCTAGGAAGTGTCTGAAGCCACATTTGAACCCAGGACCTCCCATCTCTAGCCCTGACTCTCTATCCACTTCGCTACCTAGCTTCCCTGACTCCCTCTTAATCTCTTTTTGTAGCCAATCTCTTTGGATTGAGTTATAATTTTTAGGAGAGAAAATTTTCTAATTTTCTCAAATTCAATAATCCTTTTGGAAATGTGACTTGAGTATCTTTGTCTCTTTTTCTTCTTCCAACATGCCTGACTCACTCCTGAGACAGCAGATCTTTCCCCTGTGGGTGATGCCCCTGGGACTTCTCAAATGAAAATAAGCTACAAAACACTTTATATTTTATTTGCCTTGTAATGTTTATGTAGCAAGTAACTTACCCTTGCTTCCCTTGTGACTTCTGTAGAACCATTAGGAAAGATACAGTTGTAACCATTTGGTTATCTGCCTGCCCTAACAACTCACCAGGCTGGATGGGAACCAAGAATAGTTAGAGTTCCACAATGGATCCTGGGACTATCGCCTTCTCCGAACACTGGACTTTTAGCCACAAAAACACGGATTCTCAGAGCCCTGAGAAAGAGATCTTCGAATCTGACCAGTATCTGAAGAAGGAGCCCCCTTCCCTTCACACACACCCCATCTCATTTTAACAACGTACCGGAACAGGAATCCTGCCTGCCTTTGCTTGTTCCTATCCAGGAACAGGGAATCCATCACTTGGAGAAGCAGCCCATACCATTTTTGGAAAGGTTAGAATCTGAAGTTGCCTCTTACCAGATTCCAGGCAGTTCCTAGTCCTGCCCTCTGCAGTCGAGCAGAATGAGTCTAACAAAGCCCTTAAACATTGCTGACCTGCCCCCCCCCCATCTTTTTTTCAAGTTAAGCATCCCCTGGCCCTTCAAACAATCTCCATGCAGCATTTTATCCGGCAACTTCACTGCTTTGAAGACTGTATCCATCCCTGCAAAGGCTCCAGATTCTACCCCTTTAAAGGGTCCAGATACAAAGATTTGCTTTAGTACACATGTAAAGTAAAGTACACATGCCTCAAACAGGACCTTTCCCCGATTTGGCTCATGGGTTCATGGAATAATAGAAAAACCTTCTGTTTGGCTTTTAAAACTCCCTTTAACGTGGCCCCTTTCCTACTTTTCTAATCTTCTTATGCCTTACAACCCCGCCCCAACCCCAATAATACTCTTAGATCCAGTGACACTGGTGGCCTCCTTGCTGTTCCTTGCACAAGACACTCTGACTTATCCTGTATTTTACTTGTTTGTTCATAGGTACTCCCCCATTAGGCCGTGAGCTCCTAAAAAAATAGCTTTCTCAAAATCACATCTCTATATAGTAACAATTTTGAATTTTCTTATGAGCTCTTCATATTCCATTTTCTATTATAATTATTTGTGCACATGTATGGTGGCACAAGCAACATCTTATTTATTTTTCTATTGTTCATCCACCATACAAACCTTTTGTATTGAACTCTCTACTTGGGCCATACTTAATAGTGTTTTGCCACATTAAATGGAATTATAATATACTGTCCAAAAAAAAAATAAATTGTTTGCTTTTCTTTGCATCCCAAATTCTGGGCATAGTGTTTGGGGATTGGTGTAAGGGAGACACGAGTCTTGATGACTTAATAGATTTTGAGCTTAATGGAACTGAAAGGTGATATAGTTCATCCTCCCCATTTCACAAAGGAAGAAATGGAAGCCCAGAAAGTGACTTGTCCAAGGTCACATAGGTAGTAAGCAAAAGAGGCCAAATTCAAACCCAGGTCCTCAGACTCCCTCTTTCTACTCTACCACATTGTTGAAGGCCTCAAACGGGGCCAACAAAATGTCTTTCCAGCTGCCCACATTGTCATCCTTCAGTCTACCAGACTTAATCACAATAGTAGGACAGGAGTCAGACTCCTCCTCTTCATCACTTTACTGTCAGGTACTCCTTTCCCTGTGGCCAGGTTGTCACTCACCAGGGCTCTGTCATAATCCCCAAATCAGTTCATCGGGCCAGGCCTTGGACCATCAGCAGGGAAGATTTGCTTTCTCTGGTTCTTGGGGGAGGAAAAATGTTTCAGAGAAATATGACAGAGTTGGGTGGGGAGGGGATTAAAATACTCATATTAAGAGAGCTTGAGAGGGGGAGAACTGTCAATCAGTCTCTTGCACCAGTTTCCTCTGTTCAGAAAAAGAAAGAAAAAAACTAGATCAGCAGAAGCCAGAGGCTACATTTAAAAACAGTACTGCTGAGCTTGGTAGTAGAAGCAACTCATCTTCCTAAGGCCTTTGGAACCCATAATAGAATCCAGGAACCTATTAAGAGCATTCTGGGAACTCTGCAGAAGGACCCAGTTTGGTAGGATGGCAATTACTGGATTTAGGTTCTGAAGAACTATTTGAATCTTGGCTCTGCTTCTTTGGATCTTTGTAACTTTAGACAAATCTCTTAACCTTTCTAAACTTTTAATTCTTCATCTGTAAAGTGGGGATCATAATAATTGATCCACCTTACTATACGGTTGTGAGAATCAAGTGAAATATGGAAAGTATTTGGTAGAGAGATGGGTAAGCTTTTAAACTATTGATGTAGGCGGTGATGGAGAGAAGGAAAAGATTAATATCTCATTACCAGATATCTGTACCACAGAGACCAAAGCAAGAAAGACCCCAAAACACCAGAACACCAAAACAGACAGAATCCTTTTAGAAGTAGCTGGAATGGCTCCCCATCTGCCTGTCGGTGGGGGAATAGCTAAATAAATTGTGGTATATGAATGTCACAATATTATGGTGAAGTTTGAAATGATAAATGTGTGGAACTGAGAGGAACATGGGAACGCTTGTATGAACTGATGCAGATGGGAGTAAGCAGAACCAGGAGAACAATATGTACAATGACTGGTTGGTCAGTCATTCAGTTGTGTCCAGCTCTTCAGGATTGACTTTTGCCCATAAGGTTTTCTTGGCAAAGATACTAGAGTGGTTTGCCATTTCCTTCTCCAATGTATCCCCATTTTACGGAGGAGGAACTGAGGCAAATAGAGATTCAGAGACTTGTCCAGGGTCACACAGCTAGTAAGTGTCTTGTGCTTAGACCTTCTTGATTTCAGGCCTGGTGCACTGTACCTCCTGGATGTCCCCACATACAATGATTACCAGGATTCAAATGAAACAGGATGGAAGAAACCCCACAAAACAACACACTAGGAGAACACCACACTCTGAAGAGTTGTAATGACCAGTCTTGGTCCTGAAGAATCAAACATGCAACCCTTTCTCTTGAAAGAGAGGTGGCCAGGGGGCAGCTGGGAGGCTAAGTGGATTGAGAGCCAAGCCTGGAGATGGGAGGTCCTGGGCTCAAATATGGTCTTAGACACTTTCCAGCTGTGTGACCCTGGGCAAGTCATTTAACCCATGTTGCCTAGCCCTTAATGCCCTTCTGTTTTGAAACCAATACCCAGTATTGATTCTAAGACAGAAGGTAAGGGTTTTCAAGGAAAAAAAGAAAAAAAAAGAAAAAGGTGTGCAGGGATATAGGTACAGAATGTATACGCATTGTCAGATGAGGCTACAGTATTGGAGGGTTTTGTCTCACAACTTATTGTTGGGGCAGTTAGATGGTAGTTAGGAGGACCTAGGTTCAAATTCAACCTCAGAAGTTTACTAGGTACATGATCATGGGCAAGTCATTAACTCTCTGTCTGCCTCAGACTCCTCAACAGAAAAGAGGGATAATAATAGCACCTGTCTCCCAGGGTTGTTGTGAGGATCAAATGGGTCAGCACAGTGAATGTTTAATAAAGGTGTATTCTCCCTCATACCCCTCTCTTTTCTTGTTATAAGGTAGGGTTCAGTCCTAGGGTGGGGAGTGGCTTACCATTTTTTTTGTGTCATGGTCTCCTTTGGCTTAAACCTATGAACCCTTCCCCAGAATACTGTTTTAAAATATATAACATAAAAATACACAAGATTACACAGTAAACTAATTCTTTCAAAATATAACTGTCAGGGGGCAGCTGGGTAACTCAGTGGCTTGAGAGTCTGGCCTAGAGACAGGACATCCTGAGTTCAAGTCTAGCCTCAGACACTTCCTAGCTGTGTGACCCTGGGCAAGTCACTTAACCCCCATTGTCCAGCCTTTACTGTTCTTATACAATATTAATTCTAAGGTGGAAGGTAAGGGTTAAATTTTTTATATATATGTATATATATTTAAAATAACTTCAGAGGCAGCTAGATGATTCAGTAGATAGTCAGGCCTAGAGATAGGAGGCCCCAGGTTCAAATATGGCCTCAGACACTTCCTAGCCGTGTGACCCTGGGCAAGTCACTTAACCCCCCATTACCTAGCCCTTACTGCTCTTTTTCCTTGGGATGATGCTATGTATTGATTCTAAGATGGAAGGGAAAAGAGAGAGAGAGAGAGAGAGAGAGAGAGAGAGAGAGAGAGAGAGAGAGAGAGAGAGAGAGAGAGAGAGAGAGAGAGAAGAAAGAGAGAAGAAAGAAAGAGAGAGAGAGAGAGAAAGAAAGAAAGAAAGAAAGAAAGAAAGAAAGAAAGAAAGAAAGAAAGAAAGAAAGAAAGAAAGAAAGAAAGAAAAAGAAAGAAAGAAAGAAAGAAAGAAAGAAAGAAAGAAAGAAAGAAAGAAAGAAAGAAAGAAAGAAAGAAAGAAAGAAAGAAAGAAAGAAAGAAAGAAAGAAAGAAAGAAAGAAAGAAAGAAAGAAAGAAAGAAAGAAAGAAAGAAAGAAAGAAAGAAAGTTCATAGATCTCATCTCCTGGGGCAAATTTTATATCAGGGAATATCATAAAAATGAAAAGTATTGAAATTTTTATTTTTAAAAAATAATAGAAACCTAAGTGGTGATGGATGTTCAAGGGGAGGCTGGGAAGGAGATTGGGAATAAACACTTCACCCTTGTTCCTTTTTTTTAACTTGACTTGAATGAAAATGCTTGCAGCTGCTGAATTCCCAGGCTACATCAGAGGAAGTATAAGGCCTGAGAGATGGAAGGAACAAGGACACATCTTCAGAAGACTGCCACATCCGCTGGTTTGGGGCACCAGTTGTCCCAGTTTCTGAGCTTCCCTTGGACTGACGAATCACAAAGTCCTTGGCCATTAGAGAAAGGACACATCTAGCTACAGGCCTTTTCTTCCGGGGAAGGTTACATGGAAGAATCTTTAATGACTGCAATGCATGAGCGGTGGCTAGGAGGTTAGACCAGCTGGGGCACACACAATGAATGATTCAGCCCCTTCCCACCTAGGCTCTTGTAGAGGCTAATTGGAAGACTTCTCTGTCCCTTCGTATTTGCATTGATCATTCATTGTTGTCTTTTCCTTTCATTAATTTTAATTTGTACCTGGGTTGATCAACATTTGCTTCTCCTGCAGGATGTAATTAGGCTTATAAATAGTGTCAAGTGGTGGCTGGTGGCTGAAGGTTCATCTGCTATAATGAACTCACCAGGCCTCTTCGATTGAACTTGCTAGACAATTCTGTTCTCTAACAGGGTTAGTGGTATCCCCATTTCAACCTCCACAGTTCTTGGGCTCAAAGATCCAGAGCTCAAAGGAACTTTGAGGAACATCTACTCAAGCTGCTTCATTTTAAATAGGAAAGAAACTGAGGCTTAGAGAAGTTAGTTGGCTAGTTCCAGGTCTCACAATCTGTAAACAGCCAAACTAGAATGAGAACCCAGGAGATCTGATGCCAAGTGTGGCCGTGTTTCTAGGAGTCCACACTGCTGAAAGATGAGAACTTGGGAGAACCCCAGGCTTTCCTGTCTTTAGTTGAAATCAAAGTTGGCCAACTTCTATCTTTAGACAGATCATTTTGTCTGAACTTTTAGCCTCAGGAATCTTTGGATAACACAGGCTAAACCTTTGAGACATTCTCCATGAAGTATACTCAGAATGAGTAGATGAGCAAGCTGTTTCTACCCAGCTCACCCCTGAACATGAACTCCCCTGGCTTTTCTCTTCTGAAAATTTCTTCTAGTTTTGGATTCACTTTCTCCCCATCCATCACCCTAAAATAAGTATCCCTGATCAATAAGTGTCTAGCTTTGAGGAATCATTCAGATGTTCCCACAACAGCACTGTAACACTCCCTATTCTGTATGGCAGATAAGCAGTTTGGACCAGGTGCAGAGATGGAGGAGGTCGTCTCCTCTGAGAAAAGTTTTATGTTCACTCAGTGGCTGGCTAAATCCTTGGGACAATTTTAATTTTTGTAAATTTAGTAACCCCACCCCCAACTAAAGGAAAGAGTAAAAAGGCACTCAGCATCCAATATGAATCAAGTCAAGAGCAGCTAATTTATTCCTTCATACCAACAGAGTGTTAAACATACAAGAATCATAGCAGACAAAAACAAAATTATTTTAAAACAGGATTTACTAACATAAACCAATTGTTAAAATCTACTGGGTAGTTGATACCCAAGTTCCATAACAAGAATATAAAGCAGTCTGTAGATTTTCTGATTAGGCATTTTACCTTTCACCTCAGCTCTGTGTTATCATTACCCTCCAAACCCAAATCTCCACTAAACTTTGCTCTACCTGTATCTGCCACAACTAATGACTTCTCTTATTGGATCCAGGACTTTGGTAACTTTTATACATCCAGGATGACCTCCAGTACTGGATATATCAACCTAGAAAGCCAGGTTCAGTATCCTGCTCAGGAATGAATGAATTATTTGAATGAATAATTAAAAAAAAGTAATGAATGAATGAAAAAAGTAGTTACTAAGTTACTATTTGCAGAGACAGAAACGGAGGAGAAACAGTTGGGCAACTAGGTGGCACAGTACATAGAACATCAGGCCTGGAGTTGAAAGGACTGAATTCAAATATGACCTCAGATACTACATAGCTGTGTGACCCTGGGCAAGTCATTTAACCCCATTTGCCTAGCCCTCATCCTTCTGTCTTAGAGCTGTCAGAAAGTAAGAGTTAAAAAAAACAGACAACTCCATCTACTCAATAATTGTTTGGGGGGAGCAGCTAGGTAGCTCAGTGGATAGAAAGCCAAGCCTGGAGATGGTTGGTCCTGGGTTCAAATTTGACCTCAGATACTTCCTACCTGTGTGACCCTGGGCAAGTCATTTTACCCCTATTGCCTAGCCATTACCACTTTTCTGCCTTGGAACCTATACTTAGTATAGATTCTAAGATGAAAGATAAGAGTTTTTATTTTAAAAGAAAAAAGTAAAACAGGGCCTGTTCTTGAGGAGCTTACCTTCTAAAGGTAAAGACAATACAAAGACAGCTGCAAGTTAGAGACAAAGACCCAGAGGTCCTTGCAGCACTATGACAAAGAAAATAGTAATACATCTTTTTAAAAACAACTCTTACCTTCTGTCTTAGAATTGATACAGGTATTGGTTCTAAGGCAGAAGAGTAGTAAGGACTAGACAATTGGAGTTAAATGACTTGCCCAGGGTCACATAGCTAGAAAATGTCTGAGACCACATTTGAACCTGAGTCTTGACTCCAGGCCTGACTCTCTATCCACTATACTACCTAGCTGCCTCTTGTATCTTCTTAAAAACAATTTATACTGATAAACTAATGTCAGTTTCTGATGGTGAACCATTTGATAATGCCACTGACTTTAGAGGAGGTAACTTTTTATTCTAGTCTTCCATAACCAAAGCAGATGATCCACAAGAGTGGTTTCCAAACTATATCTCCATGAGATTTCTTTCTTTCTTTCTTTCTTTCTTTCTTTCTTTTTCTTTCTTTCTTTCTTTCTTTCTTTCTTTCTTTCTTTCTTTCTTTCTTTCTTTCTTTCTTTCTTTCTTTCTTTCTTTCTTTCTTTCTTTCTTTCTTTCTTTCTTTCTTTCTTTCTTTCTTTCTTTCTTTCTTTCTCTCTCTCTCTTTCTCTCTTTCTTTCTTTCTTTCTTTCTCTCTCTCTTTCTTTCTTTCTTTCTTTCTTTCTCTCTTTCTTTCTTTCTCTCTTTCTTTCTCTCTTTCTTTCTTTCTCTCTCTCTTTCTTTCTCTCTTTCTTTCTTTCTCTCTCTCTTTCTTTCTTCATTCCTTTCTTTCTCTCTCTCTTTCTTTCTTCATTCCTTTCTTTCTTTCTCTCTTCCTTCCTTCCTTCCTTCCTTTCTCTCTTTCTTTCTTTCTTTCTTCTTCTTCTTCTTCTTCTTCTTCTTCTTCTTCTTCTTCTTCTTCTTCTTCTTCTTCTTCTTCTTCTTCTTCTTCTTCTTCTTCTTCTTCTTCTTCTTCTTCCTTTCTATTCTAGTAATAACTAGAACAGAAGGGAAGGGCTAGGCAAATGAGATTAAGTGACTTGCCCAGGGTTACATAGGAAATTTCTGAGGTCAAGTTTGAACCCAGGATCTCCTGACTGAACTGGTACTCTATCCACTGTGCTACCTAACTCTCCTGACAGGGGTGATTCTTCAAGAGCTGGGGGCCAGTAGACTTAAGGGCACCACCACTTCCAAAGCTTTCGAGGTCAGGGTCCTGGGCCATCTCCATTGAAGCCTGAGGGGAGGTAAGGGTTGAGGTGTGGTGACAGTGGTTTGACTTGCCTGGTACATGTTGTTACCTTTTGTCGCTCCCTCAGGGTGCTCATTTTCTAATATAAAGCAATAAAGACAACCCAGAGCCCAGGAGCCACTCTGCCTGCTTGGGTCCAAAAGGAGAGCTGGAGTGGGGGGGGGGGGGTGGCAATGGAGAGCAGGAGTCTGTCGAGAGACTGAATACACAGATGAGTCACAACCAAGAGGTTGGCCAGAAGCTGCCACTCTAAATCAAGGATTCTTAATTTGGGTTCAGTGAACTTTTGATAATTGCATTTCAGTAGAATTAGTTTCCTTTTATTCATTAAAAATAAAAACTTTTACCTTCCGTCTTAGAATCCATGTTGTCTTTTGGTTTCAAGGCTGAAGAGCAATAAAGGTTAGGCAATGGGGGTTCAGTGACTTGCCCAGACTCATACAGCTAGAAAGTATCTGAGGCCAGTTGTGAACCAAGGATCTCTCGTCTCTAGGTCAGGCTTTCAATCCACTGATCCACCCAGTTTCCCTCTATTTTCTCCACTTTAAAACACTACTCTGTATCAGAAATACAATAATTCAAGACAACTCCAAAGGACTTATGACAAAAAAAATGCTATCCACAACCAGAAAAAGAACTGATGGGATCTAAATGCAGATGGAAGTGGACCATTTTCCCTTCATTGTCTTCATGAGTTTGTGTGATATGTATCCTCTTTCACAACATGACAAACATGGAAATATGTATTACATGATAGCATATTTATAATCTATGTAAAATTGTTTACTGTCTCAAGAAAGGGGGAAGCAAGGGAGGAAGAGGGAGAATTTGGATCACAAAGTGTTAGAAAACAAATGTTAAAAATTGTCTCTACATGTAATTAGGAAAAAATATAATAAAATATTACTGGAGAAAAAATAGAAATTATTCCCAGAAGGAGTCCACAGGTTTCACCAGACTGCCAAAGGGGATCCATTGACACACAAACATGGTTATGAACTCCTGTTTTAACTGAGGCAGCATCCCCTCTCCCTCCAACCACTATCACAACAAGAGGAGAAACAAGGGACCACTGAGGGTTGACCACATCCTATGAAAATTCCAGGTCCTTTCAGCATTGGGCCACCGCATGGTCGGAGACAACCAGGACATTCATCTTTCCCCAAAAGCCCAAGCAGTGAGTCACCATGTCCTTGGAGTCCCAGAAGTTTCCTGGGGAGCTCTGGGTGCACGTTCCCTCAAGTGGCCCTTAGAGACCAATTCAACCTCAGCTTATCAGTGACATAACTTTTTTTTTTTCCATTTGTGTCTCTGTTAAATGTTTCCATTGTCCTCTTTGTGTAACCTGGGAAGGTCTGTTTAAGTCCCTTCCACCATTTCCAGTTTCAGAAATTCTGTTTATCCTTCAAGATCCCACTCAAATGCCACCTCTTCTATGAAGCCTTCCTTAAGTCTCCTAATCAGAATGATCTCGTTTTCTTCTAGTATTTCAAGAACACTTTGTGTCCTCTCCTCATTTAAGCACTTTCTTGTATTCTTGGGTGTGAGTATAACGCATGGCAAGCTTAGAAATAATGTTTGCAACATCATCCTTCACTTTATTGCCTCCATTAGTTTTTTAGTGTATATGTGATATGTGTCTTCAGTCATGAGATGGGGAAGGTGGAAATATGTATATCAGACTACCACCCAAGGGAGAGAATCTGAATAGCAAAATGTCAGATAATAATTGTCAAAAATTATTTCTACATATAATTGAGGGGGAAAAGTAGTTCAACTGGAAAAAAAAAAGGGAAGACAAAATAACTATAGCACTCCATGGAATGTCAATGTATTTTAAGGAAAGGTTCATAGAAATTCCCTCTAGGAGACTATCTTAATTTGATGGTTAACCACTTTGTCAGTCTTCTATCCATTTGATTGAATATCATCATGTCTTTCTTTAATTATAAGTGCCTACTGAGTAGGGAGGTACAACAGATCCATTGCTGGGCCTAGAGTCAGAAAGACCTGAGTTCAAATTTGGCCTCAGTTGCATGACCCTGGACAAATCATATAATCCTGTTTGCCTGAGTTTTCTCATCTGTCAAATGAATTGGAGAAAGAAATCCCTTTCTCTGCCAAGAAAAGTCCACATGGGGTCACAGAGGATTGGACATAACTGAGCAACAATGAATGGGGATGTGTGCTTTTCTTCACGAGCACCCCAATTTAAATATACCCTTAGATATTTACAGAGTGTTCTTTTTGCCTGCATTAGGGTGTTAACGTCATACTAGAGACATGAACCAGGAGACCCAAGTTCTTATCTCAATTCTGTCCTAATTTACTGTGTGACAATAAGCAAGTCACTCTAACCACAAGAGCTTTGGACTAGAATCAAGGATTTGTCCCTGAATTTGTTGGGTTTTAAAAAATCTTTTTTGATAATTTTATTTCAAGATAATTGATTACCTTGGAAATTCTATGTATTTTTTTTTTAAGATTATTCTGGGGAAGGTAGGGGACTCGGTGGATAGAGATGCAGGCCTGGAAATGGGAGGTCCTGGGTTCAAATGTGACCTCAGATACTTCTTAGCTGTATGAATCTGGACAAATCATTTAATTCTAATTGCCCAGCTCTTGGGACCAATATTTAGTATTGATTTTAAAACAGAAGGTAAGTTCTTATTCTATACACACACACATAGAGAGAGAATATATTTATAAAGTTTTATACATATATAATATCTATTAAAATATCTATATAATGTATGCTTACATGTATGTTTTATATACACATATTTATACATATATTTCATGTATGATCCGTATGTATATGTGCATATATTTATATATACATGTATTTTATGTGTAGAATTAATATATAATGTGTACCTGAATGTAAACACCCACATTAATATTTTATATTTCTATCTGATATATGCACACATGTTTACATGTGTATTTTATGCATGTGATTTATATGTGTATAATTATCTCTTTCTACACATATAGTTATACACATAATTTTATATATGTATGTGTATATTTATATTTTATACACACGTAAATGTTTTACACATACATCTAATATAACATCTCTGTGTGTACACATGTGTACATATTTTCATGTGGTTATATTTATATACATTATGCACATGCATGTTTATACATCAGCATATGTGTATGTGTTTGTATATACATCTATACATATTTTACACACATATTTTAGACATATACTTTATATATAAAGTGTGTGTATATATTTACACATATTTCACACACAATTTATACATAATACTTATATGTATGTATATTCTAATGTGCTTATACATATATTTTATTAATATAATTTTATGTGTAATATGTGTGTATGTATTTATTTTATACACACATATTTATACCTATAAAGTATATGCCTAATGTGCATATGCATATATTTTATACACTATATGTTTTATACATATATAATATATAATATGTGTATGTATGTGTATATATTCACAAATATGTGTACACATGTTTATATAAAATACAATGTATTTTATATATGCTATATATTTTATACATATATTTAATATATATGTGTATGTGCATCTATATATTTATAAATATTTTGTACATATATTTGTATAAATATATAATATGTGTATTGTATATGTATACTTTATATACACTATATATTTCATATATGCATTTTATATATGTGTGTGTGCATGTATATATATTTATAAATATTTTGTACATGTCTTTATATAAAATATATAATGTGTATATATTTGTTTTATACATATATTAAATATATGTGTGTGCATGTGTGTATATTTATAAATATTTTGTATACATGTTTTATACATATATTTATATGAGATAGATAGATAGATAGATAGATAGATAGATAGATAGATAGATAGATAGATAGATTGTGTGTGTGTGTAAAAATTCTGAGAAATGGCCCCTCCGCTTCTTCACCATCCTGCCAAAGGGAGAGGGTCCAGGTGCCCCTGGCCTAGGTAACCTGTAAAGGCTGGTCCAGCTCTATTTGCTATTCTACGGCTACGTCTTAGTGAGAAGCAGGCAAGTGTGCAGAGGCAGTCCACGAGGCCACAGCTGGCGGGGAAGCGTAGCCGTGACTCGGACCGTGTGCCGGGGTCTTCCCGACAGCCCCTGGGGTAGATACCCTGACCGAGGCGGTTGGGTGAGCCGGGGAGGGAGGTGCTGGCCCAGGAGGGAGTTGTGGAAGTGGGCGAGGGAAGCGCGGAAGGGTTTTCTCAGCCGCCAGGGAATCACTCGAGACCTAGAAAAGAGAAGTCTGAGGAACTGAGCTGTGGAGAGGATTTGGCTGAATCCTGACTGCAGAGAGTGGGGCGGCCTCCCTCTGTTTGCGCATGGAAAAGCCTTCCCAGAAGGGGGAGGGATAAGTATTGTCTTAAATTGTTCAGGCCGGGACTCTCCAGGTCCACCAGCGTGGCCGCTCTGGGTCCCCTGAAACCTTGTTCCGTGAACAGTTCTTTCTTCAGGGATCCTGAAAGATCAGCTTTTATTAACACTTCGGGTTTTTTTTGTTTGTTTTGTTTTTGTTTTTTTATCAATGGAAAAATGGTGAAACAAGTGAGACAAATTCCACCTGCTCTAATGTAAAGTCAATAAAAACATTCTCTTTAAAAAAGAAAATAGAGCTGGGACCTCTCTTGGCACCCTAAACTTACACCCATGAAATGGTGGCTAGGGAGCGGACCTTGGACCGAGGCATGGGTTCAAGTTTTGACTTTGACACAGATTGGCTGCCTCACTTACCCAACAGAAGCGAGCTCCAGGCTACTCTAAGGCTGCAGTCTCAGAGAAGGTACTGACCTGGGTTTGGTAGAGGGAGTTTCCCTATCAGGAAGTTCCCCATATAAAATCGCAGATCTAGTCCTGATCTCTGGGAAACGTGAGCTTCTTGAGAGCCAGGACAGTGCATTTTTTTTTCTTTTTCTCCCCAGAACTCAACCCAGCACCTGGAGTGTAGTAGGGATATAATTAATGCTTGCTGATTGATCGATAAATGTTAAATGCCTGACCTCTGTCTCATCAGGCAGCCCCATCCTTGAGACTTTAAAGCATTCCTGATGGGGAGCTGAGAAGCCAGGCCCATCCTCTTGGCTCCAGAGAACAGCAGAGTGGCAGGTGGTAAAATTCAAAGGTGGCAAAAACGGATTGCAAAAGAGACTCCATATTTACCCACAGGCTCCAGGAACTGTCCCAGCCCAGAGTGGTAAAGTAGGCCCGGAGAAGGAAGCAGATCTGGGGAGCCCAAGGAGATCGATCAGCCGGTGGTTCCTTATTACTGTTTTTGTTTTGGCTTTTTTGGGGTTTTGTTTTTAGTTTGCCTGAGCATAGCAGGGAATGGGTTTAAAAATGCTGCCACAGAATGGTTAGAACCAGCAAAAGGGAAATAATTATAGCATTTCAGCCTACACTGTGTCTGCTTAAACTCAGGTATAAATAGATCCTTAAACCCTCCCCTATTTGGTTCAACTCCTTCTAATCTCAACCAGCAGCAATGTCTTGGAGGGGGGCAGGGGGGATTTTTTGAAAGTGAAGCAGAGCCATATGTCTCTCCCTCCTCCTTCCTCCTCCTTCAGGCAAGCACCTACCCAAATCTCTGGACAGAAAGAGAACAAATCCATGAGCTGAGAATTCACAGAATAGAGGACTCCATTCAAAAGACCAAATCATGTCATGTTGGACAGCCATGATAGGGGTGGCCAGACAAGTACTTCCTCTAAATGCCCAGGTAGCTAAAGGCAAATAGAAACCAGACCTATAGTCTACAAAGGCAATCACCAAAGCTCAGGGCTTCAAAGTCTCTGCTGATACAGCCAAGCCGGAAAACCTGCTCCGTGGCAACTTGGAAAAGGCCCCTTGATTCTCTGAGGGCACATCTAGATTTTCTGGTTGAACCAGAACACTGGTGGAGTCACTGGGGTGAGCGTCTTGTTAGCCCTATGCCAGCTCAAGGAGTCTCACCCCTCAGCCCAGTCAGGGTGGGTGCCTGCTTGCTCGGCCAGAGAGGCCCAAGCAAATCCCTGAGAGTCTGCAAAGATGGAGTTAGTTATTTCTTTACCACTACTGGAAGGGAAGAAGAAACGCCCTTTGCTTGGAGAGATTTTAGTATGCAAAGCAAGATTGTTTTGGAAGGAAACAAAAAGGGCCTAGAGAAGGAACACAACCACAGCACCATCTACTGTTCCCACAGCCCCAGAAAAGAGCTGGTTTTCTTCTGAAAGAGGGAGTGTTAGAACTAGAAGGGATCTTAGAACACCCAATGTGAGAGCTGAAAGGGACCTTTAGAACACAGAACATTAGGACATAAAATTAGAGCTGGGAGGAACCTAAGACCATAGAATATTATGAGAGAACTCAGAGCATAGAACATTAGAAATTAGAACATTAGAGCTAGAAGGACCTCAGAACACAGAATGTCAGGAATGGAAGAACCTCAGAACATGGAATGTCAGGGATGGAAGAACCTCAGGACATAGAATATCAGGAATGGAAGAACCTCAGAACATGGAATTTCAGGGATGGAAGAACCTCAGGACACAGAATGTCAGGAATGGAAGAACCTCAGAACATGGAATGTCAGGGATGGAAGAACCTCAGGACACAGAATATCAGAGATGGAAGAACCTCAGAACATGGAATGTCAGGGATGGAAGAACCTCAGGACACAGAATGTCAGGAATGGAAGAACCTCAGAACATGGAATGTCAGGGATGGAAGAACCTCAGGACACAGAATATCAGAGATGGAAGAACCTCAGAACATGGAATGTCAGGGATGGAAGAACCTCAGGACACAGAATGTCAGGAATGGAAGAACCTCAGAACATGGAATGTCAGGGATGGAAGAACCTCAGGACACAGAATGTCAGAGATGGAAAGGACTTGGTGGATCATCTCATTCAATCCCCCCATTTTACATCATAGGACAGCCCTCTCCAGTGGCAGTGACTTACCCAAGCTCATTTGGCTAGTTAGTAGAAGAACCAGGATTACAGCCTAACTTCTAATCTAGTGTTTACTTCACTAGGCCACTCTGTTCCCATTTCATTTATTGGAGGAATGATTCTGAGGAATTTTTATTAATTGCAGAACATCTCTTAAGCAAAGAGAATATCTCCATTGAATCTCTGGTTTAGTTTGGTTTGGATTTGGAAGCTAGAAGGGAGTGTAGAGAACATTAAGTCTCACCTCTTTATTTTTCATATGGAGAAACTGAGACTCAGAAATTAAGTAACCCACCCAAGTCCAACAGCCTAACCATAATGTCACCAAATTGCCTCTCCAATTCCCCCCTTCCCATTTTCCAGATAAGAAACCTGTGACTTGCTTAAGATCATACAGATAGGAAGAAATCAACTTAGAATTTGGACCCAAGTCTTCTGACTCTAAATCGTTTCCCTCTCCCCTGTCCCATTACCAGTGCCTCCAAGAGCAGACCCAAGTGGACAAAAGTAAACATGGATCCAGGGCCTAGCAGTGGGCCTAGCTTTCTGAACCCTAGTTTCTTCATCTGTAAAGAAAGGATAATAATACTCTTGCACAAGATTATAGTGAAGAAAGGTTGTTGTTTTTTCCCCCCAAATGTGTGTCTATATTGCTTTAAGATTTGCAGATAAGGCACAATAGACACATGCAAATTGACATGAACAAAGTTATGGGAATGTGAATTATTTTGTATTTATAACACTAACTCAGTTGATCCCAGACAGTAGCCCTGTGGCTGTCCAGTAAAAGTGCCCAGGCCCCTCACTTTCTGTGTGTCCATTGTACTCATTCTTTAAAATCTCAACCTTAGCAATTACTTGAAACTATCAGGTAGATAGTACAGTGGATAGAGCACCAAACCTGGAGTCAGGATGACTTGAGTTCAAATCAAGCCTCAGACATTTACTATTTAGGTGACCCTGGACAAGTAATTTAAATATGTTTGCCTCAGTTTCTTCATCTGTCAAATGGGCCAGAGAAGGAAGTGGCAAACCATTTAGAGTATTTGCCAAGAAAACCCCAAATAGAGCCACAGAGTTGGACACAACTAAACAAAATAGAACTACACTCCATATTAAACCAACCAACTGGACTGCCTGAGGCAAAAAGGAGTTGGGTTAGACCTCCCCCTGTTTGGGTTCCTCTGGTTTAGGGGGTCTCTGGTGGGCGCTGAGTACAGGTGCCCCTGCTTACTTTGAGACACGCAATGCTGCGCCTCTCTCTATTCAGCTTGCTCAGCAATTCCCTCTCCCGTCCTTCCCCTTGTGCTCTCCCTTTGCCCTTCCTGCAAGGCTTCCATATCTGTTTGGGCTGGTCCTGGTCTTCAGGCCTGTCCTGTCATCTGCACCTGTTTTCCCCGAAGAGCTCAAGCCAGGGTCAATGGACTGCTTATCCCCATCGTTTTCCAGCTTATCTCTCCCAACTGTTGTTTGCAGTAGCCCAAGGATAGGGCAGTAATTAAACATTCCTTTCCCTGTCTTCTACTCTTCTGCTTCATACACTTGCTGGTTGACTTTTGAAAGGGGGATGGGGCACTGTTCTGTGCCTCAGTTTCCCCATCTATAAAACAAAGACAATGCGTAGCTCTATTTCCCCTCCCCTTGGCAGGACTTCAAATGGAACAGACTATTTTGACTTGGAGTCAGAGATCAGAGATCTTGCATGAGGCAGTCGTGTTATTTGTCTGGGCTGGGTGCAGCTCGTTAGTACATTGGAGAAAGCACAAGGCCAATGGTCAGAAAGATCTGAGTTCGAATTCAGTCTTAGACACTTACTAGCTGGGCATTGTTGTTATTGTCATTTAGTTGTTTAGCTGTGTCCAACTCTGTGACACCATTGATCAAAGCTTTCCAAGGGGTTTGCTTGGTAAGGATACTGGAGTGGTTTGCTGTTTTCTCCTCCAGTGGATCCTTTTGTCAGGCACAGATTAAGTGACTATCCCACAGTCACACAATTGGGAAGTTTCTGAACCTGGATTTCAACTCAGACCTTCCTGAATTCAGGCCTAGTACTTTATCCACTGAAGTACCCAGCTGCCTCCTAAGTATACAGTGATTGTCTGACTTGTTCTTTCTTTAAATAAATTTACTTAATTAAAAAAAAAATTTAAACCTCTTGGAGGGAAGATGGATGGCTCAGTGGACCAAGAGCCAGGCCTATAGTTCAAATCTGGCCTCAGAAACTTCCTAGCTGTGTGACCCTGGGCAAGTCACTTAACCCCCTTCCCCCCCCCCCCAATTGCCTAGCCTTTACTTCTCTTCTGCCTTGGAACCAATACATAGTATTGATTCCAAAATGGAAGGTAAGGGTTTTAAAGAAAAATAAACTAATTTAAAAAAAAACAACCTCTTACCTTCCATCTTAGAATCAATACTCTGTATTGGTTCTAGGGCAGAAGAGAGGTAAAGGCTTTGCAGTAGGGGTTAAGTGACTTGCCCAAATTTGAACCCAGAGCCTCTGGTCTCCCAGCCTGGATTTTCAATCCATTGAGCCACCTAGTTGCTCCCATGACTGACTCTTTATGACCCCATGGACCATAGCTATCCATAGGGTTTTTCTTGGTAAGAATATTAAAGAAGTTTGCCATTTACTTTTCCAACAGACCCAGTGGATCCTTTTGTTAGGCAACCAGAGATTAAGTGACTTGCCCAGGGTCTCTCAGTTAGTAAGTAGCTGAAGTTGGATTTGATCTCAGGCCCAGCACTCTACCTACTGAGTCACCTAAGTGCTTCTGCTAGCTGTGTGACCTTGGACAAATCACTTACCCCAATTGCCTAGCCCTTACCACTTTTCTACTTATGGTTCTAAGGAAGAAAATAAGAGATAAAAAAAAAAGGAATGGTATTCCCTACCATCCTGCCCTTGATTCTAAGAATATTTCCCCTGTCTAGACCAATCTACCCTAAATTATCAGGGCTATGGTCCTGGAACAGCAGATATGAACCAATATCCAATATGTCAATGTAGATTGCTCCCCTTTGCCACTCCACCCCAGGATTTCCAAGAAGGGATCAGATAGATACATATGGACATAGGAATGTCTAATGAATTTGCATGGACATTTGAATATCATTTGCCTGTGTAGCTTAGCAAATCCAGCTGCTGTTTGTGTGTGTGTGTGTGTTTTTTAACCCTTACTTCATGTCTTAGACTCAATATTGTGAATTGGTTCTAAGGCAGAATAGTGGTAAGGGCTAGGTAATGGGGGTTCAGTGACTTGCCCAGGATCACACAGCTGGGAAGTGTCTGAGCCCAGATCTTAACCCAGGACCTCCTGTCTTAAGACCTGACTTTCAATGCACTGAGCCACCCAGTGATCCTCCTTCCAGCCCACTTTTTTTTTTATTATTTATTATTGTTTTGTTTTTTGTTGTTCTAGCCCACTTTTTAATAGAATCTTAGTGACAGAGACAGGATCTGTTTTGGAATCAGGCTCTTTACTAAAGTTCATTTGTGAATCAGTGTAGACTCTGGGAGTCATTTTCCCCTAGAAACTCTGTTATAAAAGGGAACCAGGTTTTCAAGCCAGTGTCTAACAGTCTACTTAAACAATAATATAACTAATATGTACAAAATGTGCAATGAAAGAATAGGAAAAAAACCCACATCACAATACCAGTGTTTAGAAGAAGTCAACAAACAAAATTAGCAAGATTTAGGGACAAGCTTAGCTTGATTCCTGGGGCTTGTTATATGGTCTATATAAATTTGGGGGGGGGGTCTTTATCTAGCTCCCATTTACATTGACAAGTTAGAAAACTGGAGCAAGACCACATCTTCCCCTAGTGGCTCTAGGGAGATCTCTGAGGGACTGGGATGTCCCTCTAATGATGTCAGCTCTATCCCCCATTCTGGTGTATTCTCCCCACTATCTATCACCAGTTATAGTTAGTATCTCCTCTATATAACTGATTACCCCTATGATTAGCACCATTCCTCAATCAATTAGCTTTCATAAAGGCAGGAAGGAGTCAGGAAAACTCATCTTCCTGAAGAGTTAGGAAGACTCATCTTTCTGAGTTCAAATCCAGCCTCAGACACTATCTGTGTGATCCTGGGCAAGTCACTTAACCTGGTTTGCTTCAGTTTCTTCATCTGTAGAGGCTGGAGAAGGAAATGGCAAATCACTCCAGTTATTCTTGCCAAGAAAACCCCAGATGGGGTTTGAAGAGTTAAATGTGCCTGAAAAATGACTACACACAACTTCCTGGGAAGTTATAGTAAGAAGAGAAGTTCAAACACATCCTTTTCTCTCCTCTACCCATTTGGGGCACGAGATCCTCTATCCCATCTCCATTCATGAGGGGAGAATGAGCCCAAATGGAAAGTGTTTGCTAAAGCATTCCCCACACCAAGTTCACTTATGAATGGGAGAGCAGTCCTCTTGACTGCTGGGCTGAGTCATACAAGCAGCCTTTTACTACAGAACTGGTGTCTCACTTGGTTTTGCTGTCAGTAAACTTTGGACCCTCACTGGCTCTCCTGGCACATTAAAGCTCCCAAGGTCACAACCAATTTCATTCCTTCTCCAATATCCACTGAAAAGCAGGAAAGAGAAAACCAGAAAGAAGAGGTGCCATATTCATAGCTTGGGTTCAAAGAAAGATGCCGGACCATACTGCTCCTGCTGTTCCTCCCTCCCTCCCTAGACTTCTAGAACTTAATCTGATGGTGTCAGCGAGAAAGAAGTCCTAGATGTGTTGTGAGAAGAAAATAAAATAACAGAGATGAAGATATAGTGTCCAATGGAGGAAGGTCAGTCAACTAGGACTTATTAAAGACCTACTATGGGGCACTCGGGCAGCACAGTGGATAAAGCACCAGGCTTGGAGTTGGGAGGACCTGGGCTCAGATTCTTCTTGATTGTGGGACCCTGGGCAAGTCACTTCATCTCAACTGCCTAGCCCTTATAGCTCTTTTGCCTTAGAATCAGTCCTTGGCAAAGTAAGCAATGGAGACCCCACATCGATCAGCTGCCATCTTTTTCCATCATCTCACCCCATGTCACATGGGGGCAATATTTGTGGCAGCAACAGCAATGGTAGCAGTGGCACTCAGTATGGTTGCTCATACTCTCTCCTTTCCCTCTCACAATTTCCGCTCCCTTTAGAATGAGAGGAGAAAGAGGCTGTCTTTTCCCTCATGATCATGGCTCCAAGGCATTGGATCAGAATCCATTGAGGATTTTTGTCCCCTTTTGTAGATATCCACCCCGCTGAATACCCTTACAGATTGTATTCCTTTGAGAGACATCTCATTTTGGTGTTTTGGGCTATTTGTGGGTGATATATTGAGGCCAACACTTTGATTCTGGGGAAGAGAGGGAGACACCTTGAGGGTGGCGTGGGATATTTCAAAGTTCCCCAAACAAGTTCCTCACAACTATCCCTTAAGATAGGTAGAGTAAGTATTATTATCCTCATTTTGCAGGTGGGGAAATAGATACTTATTCTACCTATCTTAAGGGATAGTTGTGAGGAACTTGTTTGGGGAACTTTAACATATTAAATAGAAGCAGCTAGGTGAGTCTAGGCTAGCCAACCTAGAGATGGGAGATCCTGGGTTCAAATTTGGCCTGATAATATTGATAACTGATAATATTGATTCTAAGAGAGACTAAGAGTTTCAAAAAAGAAAGTATTAAATAAATGTGAGTTTTTACACTTGGGCCAAAGGTTCTAGCCATCTTTCTTGGATGACGGAACATTTAGAATAATTCAAAAAAGAGGCTTAATAGGGCTGAATTTGGAGCTAAGAAGCCTAGATTTGAATACTGTTTCATAATTCACTAGCTACAAGACCATGCAGAGGTAAGTGGCAACTTCACAAAATTTCCATCTCCTAATCTGTGAAATGTGGGATTTAATGACTACATAATTGAATTTAAGTCAGGAAGTTGTGGTTGTTGTTCAATTATGTCTGCTTCTTTGTGACCCCATGGACCATTGATTTATGGAGTTGTTCACTGGGGTTCCTTGGCAAAGATACTGGAGAGGTTTGCCATTTCCCTCTCCAGCTCATTTCAAAATGAGGAAACTGAGGCAAGCAGAGGTTAAGTGACTTGCCCAGGGCCAACTAGCTAATGTCTGAGGCCACATTTGAACTCACTACTTCCTGACTCCAGGCCCAGTGCTCTATCCATAAGCCACCTCTCTGCCTTCAAAGAATGTTCAAATCCAAGCTCTTACACATAATAGCTCTGTGACCCTGGGGAAGTCACTTAACATCTGTTTGCTACAGTTTCTTCATCTGTAAAATGGGGATAATAATAGCACCTACCTGCCAGAGTTATCATGAGAATAAAATAATATTTGCAGAGTGCTTGTCAAACCTTAAAACATTATGCAAATGCTATTATAATCATTAATATTTCTAACCATATTTGGAGAGAGGGGCCATTTGAGGAAAATATTTTGCAGAGAGAGTTGAAGACGCCAAATCTTCCAGTTAAGGGGGGGGGGGCCCATTACTGCCATCTCTTCACTTCCCACTCGGCCACGCTCCTGTGGACTTCATCATGCCCGCACACTAGAAATAACCCCCCTTTTCAGCTTCTCTTTACGAGTTGTCTCCCTGCATTCGGTTGTGCGCTTCTTCAGGAGAGGGATTATCTTTTGCTTTCCTTTGTATCCCCAGTGTTTAGAACACTGCCTGCCACATAGTTTGTATTGTTTAGTCACTTCAGTTACTGACTCTTCATGACCCCATTTGGGGTTTTCTTGGCAAAGATGCTGGAGTGATTTGTCATTTTCTTCTCCAGATTATTTTACAATTGAGGAAACTGAGGCAAACAGGGTTTAGTGACTTGCCCAGGGTCAAACAACTGGTATCTGAAGTCGGATTTAACTCAAGAAGACAAGTCTTCCTAATTCCAGGCCTGGAACTCTATCCACTCCATCTAACTGCTCTTGGTACATTAGGAAGCACTCAAATGTTTATTGACTGACTGACTGAAGAGTGGTTCCTGTGGTCAACTAGATGGTGCAGTAGTTAGAGCACTGAGTCTGGACATAGGAAGACTTGAGTTCAAATCCAACCTCAGACACTTACTAGCTGTTCAACCCTGGGCAAATCATTTAACCACTATGTGCCTCAGTTTCCTCATTTGTAAAATGACACCTACCTCCTAAGGTTGTTGTGAGGATCAAATAAGATAATAATTATAAAGTGCCTAACAGAATGCCTGGTGCATAGTAAGCACTTGCATAAATATATTATTATTGTTATTACTTAGAAGCCATCCAGCTCCTGAATCATTTTATTGAACAAAGGCATTTGACAGACATATTGTTGTAAGAGTCCATGGATATAGTTTGGCAGCATGTACGATTATTGGTTGCAAAACTGGTTATACCCTTCCACCCAGTGATCCCAATCTATTCCAAGAAATATAGATTTGGAAAAACCTATGAAATGATACAAAACAAGAGATTAAATATTAGAAACTCAGAAGCTACACTGATAAGTGCAGAAAAACAACAGTGACAAGACTTCTTCAGAAAGAGACCAGAGATAGAAGAATGAAGATGTCATGAATTGTATTTTGCTAATGTCTAAACTTTTTAAAGGGGCAGTTAAGTGGTGCAGAGGACAGAACACTGGACCAAGAAGCAGGAAGACCTGAGTTCAAAACTGATCTGAGACATTTACTAGCTGTGTAACTTCAGGCAAGTCACTTGATCTTGTTTGCCTCAGTTTCCTCATCTGTCAAATGAGCCAGAGAAGGAAATGGCAAACCACTCCAGTATCTTTGCCAAGAATACCCTAAATGGGATCACCAAGAGTCAGATATGAATGAAACAACTGAACAACAACAAGAACAATGTGATCCTGGGCAAGTCACTTAACTCTATTTGCCTCAGTTTCCTCATCTATAAAATAATCTGGAGAAGGAAATGAAAAACTGCTCTAGTATTGTTGCTAAGAAAACCTCAAATGGGATCACCAAGAATCAGACACAACTGAAAAATAACAAAACATTTTTAAATAGGCATTATTGTGTTTGAATTTTGTGTCTCATTTTCTTTTATGTTTGTCAAGATCGTAACTGTACTAAAATTTCTTTTATTTCAAAATGTTTAATTTTTATCAGTATGTTTTGTTTCCTATTGCCTTTGTTTCTAAATTTATTCTCTCCTCCCCCTCTCCCCCCAGAAAAAAATAGTCTGATATCCTGATCTTCGGCCCCTCTCTTTTTCTGAGTTAGCCGTTCCAGCTAACTTGTATTCATTCTGAGTCACGCAGGACATGATGTTTCTGTGCATGAGGCTTCTGTTTTGAAAGACAAAGTGGGATAGTGCAAAGCAGAAGTCCTGGAATCAAGGGACTTGGGTTCATTTTCTGTCTCTGACACGGTATATTATCTGTGGGACTCAGGGCAAATTAATTCATCTGTAAAATAGGAATAGGGAAACCATCAATACCTAACCAGGCTACATAGCTGTAGTACAATTATTTTGTAACCCTTAAAGACAATAGAAACGTGAGTTACTCAGTCCTGTTTATGACAAAATGGTGAAGCTGTCATTTTGTTTCCAGCTTTTTGTTGATCTCCATCTACTCATTTTTTTTCAGCTGTTTTTCAGTCATGGCCAGCTTTTCATGACCCCATTTCAGATTTTCTTGGTAAAGAAATTGGAGCAGTTTGGTTTTCCTTCTCCAGCTTACTTTACAGGTGAAGAAACTAAAGCAAAGTTACTTGGTTAAGTTACTTGCCCAGGGTCACACAGCTAGTAAATGTCTAAGACCAAATTTAACTCAGTTCTCTACAAGTCCAACACTCTATCCATTGCACCACATAGCTGATCAAGTCTTACTTGGAGGTACCCAAGAGACTTTATGTTTTCTAACTCCATCCTGAGTTCAAAACAAGAAAAAAGTCTGATGTCCTTTATCCTTTGGCTGGAACGCATTAACAGCAGTACGTTATTGGTTGGTCAGTAAATATCTATTAAGCCCCTAATATGTTCCAGGCATTGTGCTAAGTGTTGAAGATTAAAAAAGAAACCAAAGACTTTCAGTCCCTGCCCTCAAGGAGCTCACCATCTAATGGAGGAGATAACAAATAAATAAATATATAGGATAAGTAGGATAAAGGAGAGAAAAGTTATTGAACTTAAGAGGGGCTTCCTGTAAAAGGTAAAATTTTAGATGGAACTAAAAGAAGCCAAGGAAGTCAGTGGATGAAGATGATGAAGGAAAGCATTCCAGGCCAGGGAAGAGTCAGAGAAAGTATTAAGAGTCAAAAGATGGATTGTCTTGGGGGTAGCTGGGAAGCTCAGTGGATTGAGAGTCAGGCCTAGAGACCAGAGGTCCTAGATTCAAATCCGGCCTCAGACACTTCCCAGCTGTATGACCCTGGGCAAGTCACTTGATGCCCATTGCCTAGCCCTTACCACTCTTCTGCCTTGGAACCAATACACAGTATTGATTCCAAGACAGCAGGTAAGGGTTATTTAAAAAAATAAAAAGATGGATTGTTTTGTTTCTGGGACAGTAAGAAAGTCAGTGTCACTAGTTCAAAGAGTACTTGACCAGGAGTAAGATGTAAGAGGATTGGAAAGGTAGCAGAGGGCTAGGTTAGGAAGGACTCCAGGGGTTTCCCTATGCCTCCAGGATCAAAAACAAAATCCTGCATTTGGTGTTCAAAGTCCTTCATAACAGTCCCCTCCTTTTAAAAAACAAACGAAAAAAAATTCTTACCTTCTGTCCTAGTAACAACTTTAAGATAGAAGGGCAAGGGCTAAGCAGTTGGGGTTAAGTGACTTCCCAGCATCACACAGCTAGGGAGTATCTGAATCCAGATTTGAATCCAGGTCCTCCTGACTCCAGGGATGGCATTCTATCCACTGAGCCACCTAGCTGGCCCTCTTTACAGTCTTCTTCCATCTTACTTCTTGCCAGATGCTCTTCCATCTGGTACCACTGGTCTCCTGGCTGAACTACAAACAAGACACTCCATCTTTCTGCCCTAAGCATTCTCTCTGGCTGTCCTTCATGCCCAGAATTCTCTCCTTCCTCTGCTTTGACTATTGACCACCATGATTTTCTTTAAATTCCTACTAAAATCTTGCCTTCTACAGGAAGCCTTCTTAAGCCCTCTTAATTCCAATGCCTTCCTTCCAGCAATGATTTCCTATTTATTCTATACATAGCTTGCTCTACATCCATATACAATATATGTGTGTATATATATACACATATATATATTTGTTTGTATGTTGTCCCCCCCTTAGACTGTAAGCTCCTTGAGGGCAAGTACTGTCTTTTGTTTCTTTGTATCCACAGCACTTAGCCCAGTGCCTGGCACAGACTGGGCACTTAATAAATGTTTTTAATTACTTGATTGATTAACTTTGAACACTAGAGGATATTGTATTTGATCCTGGAGGCAATAAGGAGCCACAGGAGTATATTGAGTAGGGAAATATTGAGTATTGAGACATGGGTTGTGCTCTTTAGGAAAATCATTTTAATGTCTTAATGGAAGATGAATTGGAGTGGGGAGAGACTTGAGGCAGCCAGACTCACAAGCAGGTATTTTAGATCCCTGAAGCTCTTAGTTCTTTGACGTAGAAGAAATTTCAGGTAATAGAGGCATATAAATGGAGAATATGGACTTGCACTCTGGTCCCCTCCAGTGAGGTGTGCCTCTTTCTAAAGGGCGAGCCATAATAGGAGGCTCCAGATCAGTCCCTGTGACTTTGGGTCTGCGTCAAAGATGACCGGTGACTAATGTAGGAAGAACCATTCATTCAGTAAGTTACAAAACAAGAGGACAAAAGCTCCCTCTGTCCCTTCTTCTTTCTCTTCCTCTCTCTCCCTCCTTACCACTTTCTCCCTCCCCCTCTCCTTCTCTCTTCCTCTCCTCTCTCTCACTCTCCTTTTTCTCTCTCTTCTCTCTATCTCTCTCTTCATCTTTCTCTCTCTTTAAGGCTAAGGACCATCTATGCTTTTGTTTTTGTAACCTTAATGTAAGTTGTGTTTAACTCTTATGACCCCATTTGGGATTTTAGGGGGCAAGGACACTGGAGTGGTTTGCCATTTCCATCTTCACTCATTTGACAGATGAGAAAACTGAGGCAAACAGGGTTGTGTAACTTGCTCAGGATCACATAGCTAGGAAGGCTCTGAAGTCAGATTTAAACTCAGAAAGATGAACCTTCCTTATTTCAGGTCTGGTACTCTATCCACTGCACCACCTAGATACCCTGCTTTGTACATAGTAACACCCAGTACCTTTTCTTTCATTCATTCGGGGGTCCCCTCTTCTCAATCCTGAATTGAAGGTGCTAAAGAAAAGATAAGCTTTGGATAAGGGGGTATTCTCTCCCTCTCTCTCAAATATATTATACTCCCAGGTTAGTCCTGAACTATAATTCTGCTTTAGTTTGATTAGGATTTCAGGGTATTTCTTGTATAAGGGGACTGGGTTAGAAGAAACAATATGTATCTGGACCTCCTCTCTTTGTCCTCTCACTTAATCCTCTTTTTAAAATCTCTTACCTGTTGTCTTAGAATAGATACAGGTATCAGTTCCAAGGCATAAGAGTGGCAAGGGCTAGGCAGTGGGGGGGTTAAGTGACTTGCCCAGGGTTACACAACTAGGAAGTGCCTGAGGCTCAGATTTGAACCTAGATTTTCCCAACTCCAGGCCTGGTTCTTTATCTACTGAGCCACCAACCTGCCTCCTTTAACTTAATCTAAACCCTTTTCTTCCCATACGTTTGTCTCTCAGATTCTTGGAAACCAGAATCCATTTCCATTTTATCTTCTCTGATCTATCACTCCTGTCCTAGGTCTCCCTTCTTAACCTCCATTGCCCATACATGGCAATTACTGCCTACAATTTCCCACATGTCCTCCTTTCTAGGATATCCATGCATCTTCCTAACTTTAGGCCTGGGATTCTATCCACTCAGAAGATAGAGCCTGATGTTAGGAAAATGCATCATCCTGAGTTCAAATCCAACCTCAGATATTTACTAGCTGTGTGACTCTGGGCAAATTACTTTGCCCTGCTTACTTCAGTTTCTTCATCTGTCAAATGAGCTGGATAAGAAAATGACAAGCTACTTGAGTATCTGCTGAGAAAAACCTAATTAGGGTCACAAAGAGTTGGGCATAATTGAACAACAATAGGCTGTCCACAACTTTAATCGCTGTATTTCTTACTGCCTCAAGCCCTCCAACATGCAAGATATTGGGTTTAAGGGTAAAAAGCAATTATTTCAGGACTCCTGGGAGGGTGAAGTGCACAAGAAAGTTCTGACAGAATTGGAGCACATAGGTGAATTCCCAGAAAGTTCAGCCCTGGGTTAGAGGGGTAGAAGGCAATACTAAGAAAAGTCTAGCTCAGGGAAAGGAAGATTCAGAACCTGTCAAAATAGTTAATTGTGTGTGTTCATTCACATGTGTAGTTATTAATATACAAAGATGGATAGACAGGCAGACAGACAGACAGACAGATAGGTAGGCAGACAGACAGATAGATAGACAGACAGACAGACAGATAGATAGGCAGACAGACAGACAGACAGATAGACAGACAGGCAGACAGGCAGATAGATAGACAGATAGACAGACAGATAGATAGATGATAGATAGGTAGATAGATAGATAGATAGATAGATAGATAGATAGATAGATAGATAGATAGATGGATAGATGACAGTCTCAGGAAAATAGTCTATACCGGAGTTGATTCTAGATAATAGAGAGTGAAAATGAAATGACAGAATCTCAGAGTTGGAACACTTGAAACCATCTAATCTAACTCTCATGCAGATCATCACAAAAATCATAAAGTCTTTCTACAACATCCACAGCAAGCAGAGATCTTGTCTCTACTTGAAGATTTTCAGCTCTGAGAACACACTTGTCCATTAAGCAGCTTATTCCATTTTGGGGATGAATCCAATTGTTGGGAAATTTTTCCTTATATTGAGCCAATAATCTGCCTCTTTGGAACCCAGGCTTAAGACATTTTTGATTTCTTCTTTCTCTACTTCCCACATCCAATCAGTTAAATTTAATTTTTCCATTCACAACATTGCTCATATCCATTCCCTCCTTTCTATTTATGCTTTTTCCATCCCAGTGCAAATCCTCGTCGCCTCTCTCTTTCTAAGAGCGGTAACCTCCTAATTGGTCTCTCTGCCTCCAGTCCTTTTTCTCTCCAAACCACCTATCACAAAGTTACCAGATCAATGTATAGATCTACACAGGTCTAAGGCAGCAAGATGGTATAGTGGATAGAATGCTGGACCTGGAATTGGGAAGAACTGAATTTGAATCCTATCTTTGACACTTAACTCTGTGAATCATTTAATCTCCCCCAGCCTTAGTTTCCTCATCTATATAATGGGCACACTAATAACACTTACCTCACAGTGTTGTTCTGAGGATTAAATGAAAAAATATTTGTAAAGCATTTTGCAAACCTTATAAAGAGCCACATAAATGTCAGATATTATCATCATAACATTTCACTGCTTAAAAGTCATCATTGGCTCCCTAATTCTACTAGGAATTAGTAACAATTTGTTCCAATGACCATGAAAATGGCTGAAGCAGGTGCTGTGGAGCACCCAGAGCTTTTTTCAGACCTGGAAGATGTCAAGGTTATCAGCTGCATCCCAAACCAACACCGATCATCCTGAACTTTGTAATTAAAATATTTTTTTTATTTTGAAAATAAATTTTCATGTTTTCCAAAGTCATATGATCCATATTGTCTCCCTCTCTTCTTCCCTCCCTGCTCCCAGAGTTACCAAGCAATTCAGTCTGGGTAATACATGTATTATCATGCAAAGCATATTTCCATATTATTGTCCTGACTTTCGTTTTGCCACTGGACTTGTATGACTCTGGAAGAAAGCGAGAGACTGATTACTTTGTGCAACTCTGCCTTGCTTAAATCCAACTTGTAAAACCTAGTGATGTGAATGAAAGAAAATAAAGGATGAACAATAGGATGAGAAATCCTAAGGCTTGCAAATGTTTAAGGACTTTTCTTGTCTTTCTGGCCTTATTTCATATTTCTCCCTTTTGTATAGTTTTGTACTCCAGACAAAATTGCTTCTTAGTTCTTCCTTGAGCTCATTTTGCTCTCTTGGGAATAGGGATATTTGTGCAGATCATCCCCTGTACTTGGAATACATCCTTTCTGATCTCTTTTCCTATTAGAATTCTCCTCACTTAATAATACCCATCGAAGTTGATAGAATAGCTTAATTATCCTAGAAGAAAGATATCTCTCCCATCAAATTTTCACATGATTGTTTGTTCTTCTCTTTGTCCTTACAACATTCTGCCTGGCATCTTCCTAATTTGCATGCATGCAGTCTAACTCCTATCAGAGGGAAATCTTTGTGAGGGTGGGGACTGTATCATTCTTCATTCTTGTAATCTCAACTCCAAATGCTGCACGTTGTACCTGGGAGGATCTTAATTTTGTTCAGTCCTTTTCAGCCATATCTGACTCTTTGTAACAGTTTTTGGGATTTTCTTTGGCAGGGATACTGAGTTTGTCATTTCCTTCATTTTACAAATAAGGAAACTGAGGCCAACAAGGTTAAATGACTTGCCCAGGAACACACAGCTAGCAAATGTCTGAAGCCAGGTTTGAACTCAGGAAGATAAATTTACCCACTGCTCCATTGAGCTACCCTAGAATTTTAATACATGTTTAATTGAATTGGTCCTGATTCTGTTCTCTGAGTCCAAGCAAAAAACAAATCTTCCACATGAGGTGAGATGAGAAAAGCTAAAACAAAGTGAGAAGAGGAAAAACTTAGTTTGGCTGTATAAATGAAATCCTAATTATAGTAATTTATGTGAAATTGCTTAGCATTTATCCCTAATTGCCAAGCAGCACAACAATTATTCTATGGTTAAATGTGTCAAATTAACTTTGTTGTAAAGTTTATTTGGTTACGACAGTAAGTTGTAAATATATATATGCTTAGGCTTCATGGTTTGCTGCTCGCCTCACATAGTATAAATATTTCCGGAATATGATCATCTACAGCTTAGGAAAATAGGAGGGAATATTGCTGGTGACATGTCTGATTGATTACCAAGCCCAACCAAGGAGGAGACTGAAAGCCTCCCCACTTCTGCCCACCTCTCTGTTAAGAAGACCCCCAAAATGAAGATCCCGTGTCTCCTTCAATGCCGATGATCCCCGTCAATGGCTGGGAGTACTGATGGGCTTTCAATGCATCGAACGCTGCCAAAGCTATTACAGCCTGGCTCCCATTTTCCCCTAGGGAGAAAAGATTGCTGTCATATGTGCTTAAGCACCTGACAGTTTTCTCATTTTCTGATAGGAAATGTGTTTCCCTCCACTCCAACAAAGAGGAAGAACTAGCTGACAGCTCCCATCTGCGCCAGGAGATAGAGGAGAATTTCCAATAGAAAGGTGTCAAACTATGCCTCCCCTGGGAAAAGGGCTGAATCCATCTCACCATAGACAAAAGGCAGAGGAGGTGCTGGGAGGACCTCCCCAAAGCAAGCTAAAAACAACCTTCAGACCTCTGGATAGGCTGTTGGGTTTTTTTCCCCATCCTTTCTCCCTTCTCCTAGTCCGCCCCTCAACTCTGTATGCCTGAGCTGCCTCTTTATTAGGGGAAGAGGGAGGGAAGAAGGGAGAGGGAAGGAGGATGCCAGCCCCAGGGCCAGGCCCAATTTGACCTTGGTGCATTGGTTCAACACCAACTTGGAGTGGGTTCTTCCTCTCCAAATATCTGACTCTGCCTGAGGACCCCTTTGTCTTCTGGGAGATCTCCTGCCTCCTAGCCAGGTTGAACCCTTCCGGTTTTCTCCTTAAAATGGTTAAGCTTTAAGGAGAGAACACTACTTGTTTTGGCTCACCGGTCACGCTGGACGTAGGGAGGGTCAGAAAGACACTTGCTGGTCCTGGAAGAAGTCTGCTTGGTTTTCTGGGGGGAGAGGTATGGGCTTGTTTTTTGTTTTTTCTTTTCAGAGGGGCCAGACAGGGTCAGTGACAGCTTCTAGCCTTGTCTGCATACAAACAGTTTCTTCTCACATCCAGTCATTTTGGGAATACCTATTATCAAACAATTGTGTTCAATTCAAACATTTATGGCATTCCTGCCATATGCCAGGCACTGTGGCTAGATGCCTGTTGGCAGCCTGGGCTTCTTAGGTGGCGAAAACTAAAGCAACTTCAAGGGATTTCAGTCTCGAGATCATAAAATATGAGTCTGGCAGTGCCCTTAGAAAACATGGGAGGGAGGCCCTTTCTGTGGGGGAGCTTGACCTGGCAGGGTGGGAAGGACAGAGTGGCTGGCTAGGGAGGGAAGCAATCGCCAAGAGATGACTGACTCTTGAGTGGCTCTCAGATGCATTCTCTTCTGTTGTCCTGGATGAAACCTCATTCTATTTTAGTTTATTTGTTTAGTTTTGATTTTTTAATTTTTTCCCTGGATCCAGTGGGGTTGGACCATCTCCACAAGGCAGATTGGGTAGGGGTTCATTCGGTTGCAGGTTCAGAAATTGAATCCACTGCCTCTCCCAGCCCACCCTCCACCCCAAGAAAAGGACAGATCATGCATGTACCTTATTGCTGGCTTTATGTTCATTAGATCAGTGGTGTCATACTCAAATAGAAATGGATCCCTGCTGGCTGAATCTTGACTTAGAAAACCAGAAATAAACATTATCTATGTTGAATTGTATTTTTATTTATTTTTGTTAACCATCTCTCAGTGACATTTTAATCTGATTTTGACTTACTTGGGAGTTTTACTCTGTGGTAGCCTGTGGGCCTCAAATTTGACACCTCTGCCTTAGACCTTTGAAGATGGATTCCAGTTATTCCTTTCTTTCTTTTTATTTTTAAACCCTTACCTTCCCTCTTAGAATCAACACAAAGTTCCAAGGCAGAAGACTAGGTAAAGACTAGGCAATCAGGGTTGCAATCGCCCAGCTAGGAAGTGTCTGATATCAGATTTGAACCCAGGACCTCTTGTCTCTAGGCCTGACTCTCAATCCACTGAGTTGCCTAGTGGTCCTCCATTTATTCCTTTCTTAATTCATTTAATCACTCATTTTCATTCATTTGATTCACTCAACAAATGTATATTTTGTATTATCAGTCCTCCAATAGAATATAACTCTTGGGGGCAGTTGTATGACTCAGTGGAGCAAAGCCTAGAGACAGGGGTTCTTGAGTTCAAATCTGGCCACAGATACTTTCACAGCTTTTGTTGTGAGGATCAACTGAGATAACATGTAAACCTCAAGGCGCCATATTTCCTAACTCTTATGATTTTTGTCTTTGAATCTCCCCAGTACCTAGCACAAATTTTGTTGTTTTTTAGTTGTGTATGACTCTTTGTGACCCCATTTGGGATTTTCTTAGCAAAGATACTAGATGAGTTTACCATGTCCTTCTCCAACTCATTTTACAGAAAGGAAACTAAGGCAACCAGGGTTTAGGCACTTAATAAATGTTTGTTAATTGATTGATACCACGCCTAACGTCATTCATTGGTTCTGTGAATATCCATTTGGCAAAGTGACATGATGGAGGTTCTTCTTAGATCATGGCTGACCGTCTCATCGGTCTAGCCAAAGACATCCTACCCAAATCCCATTATGGTGAAAGCTTTGTGAATGAAGCTTTGTTTTGTTCTAATATATTGGTATAATTTTTACAAAATAGTCTAGGCCAGGATGTACTTGGGTTGGATACACGTAGAGGGAGGGTGATCAGAGAACTCCTTGATCTGCTGCCCTGCCCAAGGAAGTTAAAATGGATATTGATTCCATTGGGAATGCCCCCCCATCCCCAACTCCACCCCCCTACTGAAGGATTTGTGCCCCAGGATGATGCTGTAATCCCTTATTGGTGTTTGCAACTGTGAGGCTGTGTCAATGATGATGGATGACTCCGCCAGGAAGATCCTCCCACTCAGTAGTCTATAAAAATAGAGGACAAAGGCTCTGACTCTCTTCCTTTTCTTTTTGGAACATTTAGCTTGGAATTCTGCCAGCTGTCTCTTGGGCTTTCCATAATGCAAGGTGTGGAGGGGGCAGGGGATTCCTCTCCATCCATGGCAAGCCCAGCAATGATGACTCCAGTATATTTGACTAGAGGAGACTGAGGCTGAACCTCAGTCTCCGGATCCCTGACTATTCTGTGGTTTTGTCCCTGGGTACTAGAGACTGAAATGGAGGGTTCCAGACTGAGGAGCTACCCTGTGTGTCCACAAGTGCCTGGATTCCTAAGTTAGTGCTAGGAGACTGGTGGGAGGTGCTCAATGCCCTTGGAGGTGGTCCATTGACAGAATTAACCTGAATCTGAAGACTAGAAGATCTGGATGTTGTGAGATGCTAATGTAAGATAACATCCAAAATCCAGCATGAACCTGCTGCCCCATTAAGTGATCTTATCTCCAGGGATAGTATAATAGGATAAGTTATTGCTTTATGCTTTTATTATTTTGCTAATGTACGCTTCTTTCTTTTTGTGGTGGAAGAAATAGAAAGCCATCCTTTCCCTAGATACTGACTTTGTACATTAAATACCTTTTTCTAGAAGGGAAAACTCTATTATAAGCCATCAGGCTTCATTTAAAAGATTTTCCCCCAGAACATCAGAGTTGGGCATGATGAGCCAAGGAATGAGAGAAAAAATGTAGTCTCCCTCTTTTTTAAAGCCCTTTATTTCCATCTTAGAATTAATAATACTATGTATTGGTTCCAAGGCAGAAGAGTGGTAAGGGCTAGGCAATGGGATTTAAGGGGCTTGCCCAGGGTCACACAGCTAAGAAATATCTGGGACCAGATTTGAAACCAGAATCTCTTGTCTCTAAGCCTGGCTTTTAATCCACTGAGCAACCTAGCCTCCCCTACTCATCCCTTTCCTTAGAGGTCAGACTAACCTCAAGATGAATCCAGAATCCATATGAATCCAGAGCCCAGGCCCCATGGAGGAGAACACCACTTCCTAGTCTCAGACTTGTAGGTGAAGGAATGGTAAAATCTGTTGCTTCCCACCCCAACTGAAAAGGGAAGAATCTAAAGTTAAGAAACTATTTTTGTTCAGTGTGTCCAACTCTTCATGATGCCATTAGAGGTTTTCTTGGAAAAGATGGTGGAGTGGTTTGCCGTTTCCTTTCTCAGTTCATTTGACAGATGGGGAAACTGACAGGGTTAAGTGACTTGACCAGGGTTACACAGTTGGTAAGTGCCTGAGACTGAATTTGAACTCATGAAGATGAATCTTCCTGACTCGAAACCTGGTACTCTATCCACTGGGCTGCCTAGTGCAGTAAGGCCCCATTCTTACTCCCAGGCTCCCAGTTTGCATACCCAGCATCATTCTATTTCCTCAAGATCAGTCTAATCCAGTGGAAAGGCCTCAGCTTGGCTTAGCTAAAGAGAAAGAGGTGCTCATTTCTCTTCCTGCAATGACTGATTTATTTATTCAACATTTATTAAGTTCTTATTGTGTGCAGACATCTATCGTCTGCCCATAGAGCTAGGTGGTACAGTTGGATAGAGTGCTGGATGTAGAGTGAGAAAGAACTGAGTTCAAATCTGACCTCAGATACTTGCTAGCCAGATGACCCTAGGCAAATTATTGAACCCCTATTCTCCTCAGTTTCCTTAAGAGTAAAATGGGGATAATAATAATAATAGCACCCATCTTTCAGGGATATTCTAAGGATCAAATGAGATAATAATTGTAAAATGTTTAATGTAGGACCTGGCATAGAGCAGGTACTATAAATATACAAGTATTATTTTTATTATTATTAAGTAGTTAAAACTCTACTGGTATACATGCACATCTTTCCTGGATCTGGGATAGTTTTTGATGCAAAATATCTCTGAAGAAGAAAAAAGAGCAGCAACAGTCATATCTTCCCAAAGCTCCAGGAGACAAAAATAAGCCAATGAGTGTTGTTACACAAACATTTTTGTTTTGTTTTGTTTTGTTTTGTTTTATAGAAGGAATGGATGGAGTTTCACCTTTCTGACTTCTGGGTCAGAGTGCTCTTTCCAATTGAAAAAGCAGCCCTCCCTCACCCCCTGCCTGTTGTTTTCATTTGTTTTAAGAACGGCTAATGACAGTCAGGCTCCCATTTTAAAAGGTGTTCAGGCTGGAAAGAGAAAATGACTGCATCACGGTTTAGTCTCCTGTAAATCAAACAAGACTGGGCCCACTGGACCCATCCCTGGGTGTTAGGAAGAGAAAGACTGAGGCATCACCTTCTCCCTCCCACCAGCGTGGATGGTTATGCATACACACAATCATGAGGGATATATATGTATATACATATGCTTTTCTGCACTGATGGGGCTTCTTTCCTCCCAGCAAACAGGTCTTGCTGGTTTACCATTTAGAAGCTTTGGGGCCACCATTCCCATGGGCTGGTTAACTAGTAACTGACCTTTATTGTTCATGGAGAAGAGCCCTTGAACATGATTATTTTACAAATACACTACATGTGACATGAGTCCCTCTTGGGCTCCCAGGAAAGCACTCAGCAAAGCATTCTATTGGTTGTCTTTGCCTTATTTCCCCTCCACCCTACATCTGAATCTCTCTACAAAACCTTCCTCAACCACATGAATTACAAGACCAACAGTCATGATGATGATGGGGATTTGCTTCTGTCTAGCCCTTTCATTAGAGTATTTCAAAGATGAGAGCTCCTGTCCCTGTTTAACTGAGGGAACAACCAGGGCATGGAGAAATGAGGCTGTTGTGAGTCAGTGGTTCTCAGGCTTCTCAGTCCAATTTTGGGTTCTTTTTAAATAACACTAAGCAGAGGAAGAAGAGGGAGCCAAGCAAAATGGCTAGACAGTTAGACAGAGTCAGAGTCAGAAGTACCTGAGTTCACGTCCTACATCTGATGTATCCTAGCTCCATGTTGGTGAACCTATGGCACACATGCCAGAAGGGGCTGCTCCTCCTCCCCCTCTCCACAGGTGCCTGAGGACTTTTCTCACTTCATCTGCCCCTCTGCCCAGCAGTCCCATGGGAATGCTTTCTCCCTCCCCTGTCTGAAGTAAGGCATGAGGCTCACATGTGGTATGAGGGTTGCAGTTTGGGCACTCAGTCTCTAAAAGGTTTGCCATCACTGTCCTAGCTGATATTCTTTTAACTTCAGTTTCCTCATCTGTAATAACAAACTACTTCATAGGATTGCTGTGAGATTTAAATGGTGTATGTGAAGCACTTTGTAAACCCAGAAGTCCTATTGAGATGTCAATTACTGTTTTCTGAACACAAAGCAAAGAGTTGGAGTTCAATTTCATTTAATGTCCAAGTCTTGGGAGTGAATGTAGCTCACTCACAAAGATTTAGACCTGGATGGTGAGGATTTTAACCCATGCTCTGATGGCTCAAACTCATTTTATAGAATCAGGGGAGTGGGACTTAATGACCTCTGAAGTCCCTTCCAGCTCTAAATCTATGTTCCTGTGATATTTTGGGGTCTTTAGATTTGTAAGACTTATTTCCCTTTTGGAGTGAGAGTAGTTGGAAGGAGGAGGAAGGAGGATATACAGGGAGGAAGATTCAATGAAAGTTTCCCAGGTCTTTGCCTAGTTTTGTCTTCAAGACATAGGACCCCACAGTCTCTAAAGAATTAAAAAGACTTACTCAATGGACAATGGAGGGGCACATGGTAAATGTGGGAAGGCTGAAGTAAAGAACTGCAAAGAAGACAGTGTGAAGGGTGTCACAAAAGAATTATAGAAAGTGCACCAAAAGTCTTGGTGCAGTTCTAAGCTTTACTGGCTTTGTTCAGTTGTGTCCAAGTTAGTGAACTTGCAGACCATAGCTTGACAATCAATACTAGGTTTTCTTGGATGGTAGTGGTTTGCCATTTCTTCCTCCTTAATCTTCTGGATTAAGACAAACAGTTGGAGTGTATGAGGTGTTCTGGAAGAACTAGCACTTCTGGTGTGAGGGTTTGCCAAGTCCTTTCCTCCACTTTTGGTAACCACCTTTCACCTGGGACTCCAAGAAACTGTAGCATGCACAATGGCCACACCTCAGCAAAACCATCTTGGCAGATGGGCTAAACCAGATTAAGGATAGCCAAAAGATCTCAAACCTATTGGTGAGTTTGGAGGATGACTACCCCAAGCATGCAAAAACTTCTCCCATTAGAATAAGCAAATGAAAACAATTTGTTATAATGACCATGAAGGTGGTTGAAGCAAGTACTATGGAGTGCTTAGAGCTTGGTCAGACGTCAAAGACCCCAACTTCATCCACTGTTACCCTGGACTATCACTAGTTAGTCTGACTTTTGTCTTACCCCTGGACATGGATGACTCTGGAAGAATAATGCTGATGATTTTGTGCAACTCTGTCTCACTTAAATTCTGTTCATGAGCAAGTCAAGACATCACCCCATACTGTCATTGGTTCTCTTTGAAGGACCACCACCACCACCACCACCACCACCAAAACATTAAAGCAAACAGAGGTTACATGATTTGCCTAGGACCACATAGTTAGTAAATAACTAAGGCCAGATTTTAATTCACATCTTCCTGACTCCAGACCCAGTGCTCTATCCACTGAGCCAGCTAGCTACCTCTTAATATCTTTAATAACTTAGAACTGCACTAAGACTTTTTGGGACTCCCTGTTCTACTGAAGATAAAAAAGATGGGCTGGTCACTTCATGGAAGGAAAGGAGAAGCAGTCCATATTTTCCATTGGTAACCTCAAAATGTCAGAAGCAAGAAAAGCCCCTCACCTGTTGGGTGGACCACTCCCCCCATCTTGGGATGAACTTATGGAAGGACATGGATGAACAGGCATAGTTAAGTTGTGATGTGTATTGTTAGAGGAAACATCTACTTTGATGAGATCATAGATCTATCTGAGTACATCTTTCTTGTAGAAAGATCTAGAATGCTTGTCCTGGAGTTAGGAACACCTGAGTTCAAATTTCACTTTGGACACTTAATAACTGTATGGCCCAATGTATATCCCTCAGTCACTCTGAGTATTTCATCTCCTAAGTCATAGATAGTTGCAATCTTTATCAATGGAGGAGGTTTCCACACTGAGAGTTCTCCAGTGCATTATATGTATCAATCCACATAAAGCACAGGGGAAAAGTTTGGGCCTTAGAAAATGAGAAACTTTGAGACTTTTGCCAAGTATCTTTTACTTGCCAAGGATTGTCTTGTTGGACTTCCTAAGAATCCCTTTTCTTTTCCTGCTTGGAATACATCCTTTCTCTAATTTTTTTTAACTTTTACCTTCTGCCTTAGAATCAATACTGTGTGTTTGTTCCAAGGCAGAAGACTGGTAAGGGCTAGGCAATGGGAATTAAGTGACTTGCCCAGGGTCACACAGCTAGGAAGTGTCTGAGGCCACATTTGAACCTAGGACCTCCCATCTCTAGGCCTGGATCTCAATCCATTGAGCAACCTAGCTGCTCCCTTCTTTCTCTATTCTTGTAAGACTTTGCCCATGAGTTGGTTATGATTGTTGTCACAATGTTTATATAGATTTAGCTTTTGGATCTTTTAAAGTAAATCCTTACTGGTGAACATTCATGATCATCTCTGGTTGTTTTCCTGGCTTCCTCTTGCTTGAATGTTGGTTTTATAAGGGAAAGAAAAACAAAATGTTCATTTCCAGCCTCCAAGCTGGATTTCATTTAACTCATCCTATTAAGGCAAAAAAGCAAGTCAGTTGTTGGAAGGGTCCCACAGAAACAAATCCTGATCAGCCACAGAGATGAGTAAGTCACTTCTCTTACCTGAGCCTCAGTTTCCTCATCTGTAAAGTGGGGGAATGTGATCTCTAAGGTCTCTTCCAGTTTCTAATATTCTATGAAAAGTCTCTCTTGGGAAAGAGATTTCTCCCACTTCTCCCCGAAGTTCACTTGAGTGTCTGTCTGACAAAGTTTCTGAGGCTAGGAAGTTCTTCCCAATGTCTCATTCCCTTCCCTTTTGTCTAAGGCTGCACAGTCAATGGAAAGGATGAGGACTTGAGAATTTTCCCTTGAATGAGCTATGGAACTGTTACACTGAGTAGCTTTGGAGTGTTTTCCACTTGACACTATTCTGGGCCTGAAGACTCCTCGCATTGGAATCTGCAAATGTCAGCCAGGAGGGGCCAGCCGGCTCTTAGATCATCTTTGGGAGCAAGTTACTTAACACAAACTAAGGCAAAGGGTCACTGAAAAAGGGATGGAATATTCCTTAGAATCGTTTTGTCGTTATTTTGTTTTGTGGGGAGAGTGGGCAGAAGATCTTTGCTTTTCATTCAAGATTTTTTGGAGCAAATTACACCTATTCAGAGCAAACTGATTAAAGAGTGAAACTCTTCAGTGCTATTTGAGAAGTTCCCAAGATCCCCTCTCCTCTGGGGCCAGACCAGAGTTGCTAGGGGAAAATGGAAATAGCAGCTTCAGAAACTGAGTTCAAAGTCACTACTCTTACTCCCAGATCCTCAGGGCTATACTGGCCTAACTTGTAATTAGAGGCACAGGATTTTTTAACTCTGAGGGTCCTTACAGATTATTTTAATCCATTGCCCACCTTTTACAGGTGAGGAAATTGAGGCCCAGAGAGGGAAATGACTTGACCATGGTCATATATCATATCTAGTTAAGGCACAAAGACCTGAAGAGACCCCAGGTCTCCTGATCTCCAGCAATCTCTGTATTTGGATCCAAAAAACCTCAAAGTTTTAGAGACCACAACCATAGTGAATCCTTACTCTATCATTTGAGAGAGTTCATAGGATCATTGATCTAGAAGAATTTTTAACCTGAAGTTCATTAACTTGGCTGGGGGAAAAAATTGCATCTATATTTCAATACAATTGGTTCCCTGTGTCAAGCTATATATTTTATTTTATGCATTTAAGAACATAGAAAGAGTTCCAAAGAACACATAAACCCCAAAAGAAGTAAGAACCCATTATCTAGATGGACTGTGTAATCAAAGATTTAGATCTAAAAGGTACCTGTAGTTCACTCTCACTTTGTAGATGAGGAGCTGAGGCCCAGAGAGGCTAAGTGATTTATCCAATGATAAAATAGGAAGTCAGGAGTAGAGTAGGTTTGGAATCCAGGTCCTCCAATTCCAATTCCTGCATTTATACTCTTCTACTCAGTTGCCAAGGGCTCTTAGAGGTCATCTGGTCCAACCTTTCTTTACATCAGAGAGAATTCAACGAAGGAATCACTTATTAAGCATTTAGTATATGCCAGGGCCCCCTACGCTAAATGTTAAAGATACAAAGACAAAATGTTGATTCTCAAGAGTCCTTTCATCCTTCACAATCTAATGGGAGGGATGTACTTTGAGAGATAAGTAAATACAGGTATCCCTTCCACATCACAACTTTCCCCATTGAAATTTTGATAAATCATGGAACTGCATAAGAAATTAAATGAGCATTTTGGGGGACCCCACAGACAGCATGCAAACGCCAACAGACGATACAGGAAAAGTTTAGAAATTCAGAAATACATGATAATGGTAGTAGTCTCTCAGTAACCGAGAATGAAATGTCTTTGTGTGTTTTCATAGATGAATGTGCACAAAGACACTTGTGCGTGAAGGAGATTTAAGTGGAAAAGTCGATGCACAGAGACAGTCCCACTCTCTCTGCTTTGGAAGCCTGGGTCCAGTGGCACAAAAAATCGTTACGCCTGGAGACTTCCTCAGCTGCATTGGATGGCTGTGTTGTCTTTTGTGCTCCAACACGCCCTAAGCACTCCACAGTGCTTTGCTGTGTTGCCCTCTCAACCGTTGAACCTTCTTATTGGTTTCTTCCATCTGTTCAGCCGAAGCAGTCTTCACATGCTGGGTGAGCAAAGCCTTAGTTCACCAGGGGTCTACAACCCGACGGCTACCCTCACAAGGTTTAGCCGGCCTGTCGAAGCTGTTGCCCGGAGTGTGGCTGCTGCCGCATGCTAGCAGCTACTAGGAGCCACAAGTGAGAGCTGGGTGTCAGGTGAGGGTCAGAGGCTGGAGAGCTGCCCTAGGAGGGCACAACAAGCCCTCCATACCAGAGATACTACCCCTCCCTGAGCACCCCATACACCCCACATGATAATATATGTATAGTATTATACATCAATATATTTCATCCTTTAATGTCCTAATGATACACAATTTCCTTTTTAAAATTAAAAGAATTAAAAAGTTAAAATTTACAAAAACTTCATGAAAGCCAGCAGATGACAAAGGCTAGAAATGTTAACATTGACCTACATATAGCCTATGTCCAAATACTTAACCCAGCTCTTACAATAAGGTACTATAAACTCCCCTTAAAAGGAAAAAGGAAAAAAAATTAGACTTCTTTGGTATTTTAAATAAGTTTTCTAGATCATGAGAGCTCCAATGCCCCATACTACCATGATGTGGAAGGGGTACCTATACAGAATTTATTTGTAAGAAAAAGAAGGCAATAAACATTTATATAGTGCCTACTAAGTGCCAGGTATTGTGCTATGTGATTTTTACAAATACTTTCTCATTTGATCCTCACAACAACCCTGGTAGGTAGGTACTATTATTAATATCCCCCATTTTACAATTGAGGAAACTGAGGTTCAGTGACTCACCCAGGGTCACACAGCTAGTAAGTATTTGAGATCAGATTTGAACTCAGGTCTTCCCAACTCTAAGTGTAGTACCCTTAATCTACTTTTGCCACCAGCTGCCTCTGAAGGAAATAAGGGCATGAAGAAAACACATATAATAAAGAGAGAGAAAGAAATGGAGTCTTTAAATGCACCCTCTACTGACTGGAAGCTCCCTAGCAAGAGAAGAACAAGCTGTCAGGTGTTCCCAACCTTTGACCCAGTTTTTCCCTCCCTGGAGAAGAGTATTACTAGGTCAAGGTGTGTCTTGTCTATCTTTCTAGCTGGGCTGTAGTAGTCACCCTTCATTACCTCTAGCCTCCTTTGATGGGGCCAAGTGGTTTGGTGAGGGTAAGCTGAAGTTCTCCCCTTCTGAGTGTTGGTGGAAGAGGGGGAGGCATCTTCATCTGCTCCCTGAGGAATGTGACCTTTTACATCTTCCTGGGGAAGGACTGGCTTTCAGGACCTTTGCATGACTGCCAGAGATTCTTTCTAGCCCAGCTCCTCCCATATCATGGGCGTCTCCTTCCTCTGAGGCAAGTTTGAGCCCTTTCTAGACACCAAACCTCAAACTACAGGACTTTTGCCCCTGTGTGACATTGCATGACATCAGGCCCAAGGCAGACCCTCTCAAAATGAGTTTAAGCCAAATAGAGTATGAACAACATAGCAACCTGGGAAGCAGTCAGCCTGTCATAACTAAGCAATTAATGATTATTTATTAAACAACTACTCTGTCCCAGGCATTGAGCTAGGCACTTGGACATAATAGATACAAACAATCCATGATCATTCCTGATGCTATTTTCGAAGGTCTGCCCATCGTCAAGAACCAGTGACAGCTTTGCTAGGGGCGACTCGCCCATCAAAACTCTTCCCCCCCAAAAAAGTAAAGTAAAGCTCAACCAGCTTCATTTGCTAGAAATATTTATCAGCCTGCAAAGATGCCTGGGTCATGCTGTTCTCTACCTTCTTGTTTCTGCTAACCGAAGCAAACAGTTATTTCTGGGGAGCAAATTCCTTTTTCATAAGGCAGTATGGGTAGGGGAGAGACCTCTGACAAGAGGGATGGAGGTGATAAGATAGCAATTGTACTTGTGGACCTTAAGTGGTTTACATGTAAGGAAGACACTGCTGGAATTTTTCCCAGGCAAGGGGGTAACTACCTTTAACAGATTATTGTGCACCCAAGCGATGGCATTTCAGATTCTTAACCTGATGGGGTAAGAAAGTTCTTAGGACTAGGCCATCTATAAGTATTTATATTATGTATAACATATAACATGCTTTACATATATTTTATATTTATTTTGTATAATATATAATGTTTTATATATATATGTATATTGGGAATAATACATAAATGTTTTATGCTGTATGTATTACATATAACATCTATAATGTATTATATATGCTATGGGTATATATCATGTATACTATATAGCATGTTTTATATATACTATATGTGTGTATTATGTATAATATGTAACATTTTCTATATACAGTGTTCATGTATTATCTATAGTAATATTTTATACACAATATGTATTATAAATAATATACATGTTTCATAATTTGTTTATTACATATAACATCTATAACATATGTGCTTTGTGTATATATTACATACAATATATAGCATGTATTATATATGCACTAGAGGTGGGTATTGTGTATAACATATAATGTTATATATATTATATGTTATGAATATATAACATGTTCTATACTTTGTGTTTTACATATAACATCTACAACATATATATCATGTGTGCTAAATATCATATCATATTTTATGTATACCACATGTATATGTTGTGTGTAATATAAAATGTATTTTATATACACTATATGTTGTATATAATAGATAAATTTTATATACTATATGTGTTACATATATAACATGTTATATAATACATATAGTATGTTGTATATTATGTGTATATTATAGAAAACAAATATCATGTGTTATATACTATGTGTACTGGGTATAATATATAGCATATTTTATATAGATATACTATTATCACTCATATATGTAACATGTTTTAGATATGCCTTGTGTGTTATATAATCAATGGCATCTTTCATGTATATTCTATATATGTATTATGTATAAAATATAGCATATTTTATATAGCCCTGCATGTATATTATATAGGATATATAACATGTTATATATTCACTATGTCTGTTATGTCTAATATATAACATGTTTTATATGTGCACTATATGTGGGTATTTTGTATAATATATTGTTTTATATATTATGTGTGTATTATGAATATATAACACTTTTTATGCTTTGTGTTTTACATATATCTATTACATGTTATATATACCATGTGTATGTATTGTGTACCATATATAACATATTTTATATACCACGTGTGTGTTATGTATCTAATATATAACATGTTTTATATATACTGTATGTGTATATTATGTCGAATATGTAAAATTTTAGATATATTGTGGCTTACATATATAACATGTTATATACATAAACTGAGTATGTTATAATACATATAGTATGTTTACATATACACCTTATGTGCATATTATATAAAATATATATCATGTGTTATATACTAGGTGTTCTGTATATAATATATAACATGCTTTATATAGATATACTATGCATTATTAATATATGGAATATGTTTTAGATATACTTTATGTGTATTATATATAATCTATAACATGCTTCATGTATATTCTATATATGTATTATGTATACTATATAACATGTTTTATATAGCCCTGCATGTATATTATATAGGACATATAACGAGATATATATATATATATATATGTATATATATATATATATATAATGTGTGTTATGTCTAAAATATAACATGTTTTGTATGTTGTCTGTATGTATTCTATGTGATATATAAAACATGTTTGTAAGTGGTATATATTTATATTGTGTGGCGGTGGGGTGCAGGAGGTTGGGTTCTGAAAGAGTTGGTGTCTAGAGATGGTCAGTGGACTGGAGACAGTGGTTTGATGGCTGTGACCATACTAGCATTTTAGACTGAAATATCTCCCTGGCTGCCCATCTTGTTTGGACTCTTGTCCTCCCATAACGCCACCACAGGGAAGTCCAGTCACTGTACTAGGCATCTTTTTTAGATCTCTTGATAGTGCATGGATACCAATGAAAGACAGGACTAGGGACTGGACGCGTGATTTCGCTGGCATAAGGAATTCCCAAGTCCTACTACTGCAGGGATTTGTGACAGAGGCTGGCACTAGAGAAAAAGTGCCAGGCTGAAGAGTATGTGAAATTGATCACCTCGATGGGGGAGGGGCCATAGGAGTGGAATCCGGAGGAGGAGAAGACTCTGGCTGGTAGAGCAGTGAGGGTCTCTCAGTCTTGAGAAGCCAAAGAGAGAAGTTGGGGGAAAGACTTTCTCCTGATTATTTATTTATTTATTTCCAGTCACCAGCAGGAAAAAGTGTATAACCCTCAGGAGAAAGTCTTTTTCCCAACTTCTCTCTTCAGCTTCTCAAGACCGAAAGACCCTCACTGCTCTCCCAACCAGAGTATTCCCCTCCTCCAGATTCCAAACTCCTGGGGCCCCTCCCCCATCGAGGTGATCAATTTCACATACTCTTCAGCCTGGCACTTTTTTCTCTAGTGCCAGCCTCTGTCACAAATGCATGTTGTCTGAAACATGGAAGTTGAGTGACATGCCTAGAAAATGTGGGAATTGGTTTTGCTTGACTCTGTGAGGTGAGCAGAACCAAAAGTAGAACCAATTTATGCTGTAACATCAATATTATAAAGACAGAAACTGAGGACTTTTATTCATTGATAATGCCGACAATGAAATGAGCAAAACCAAAAGAAGAATTTCTTCACTAACAATAGAACTGCAAAAACTACTTTGAAGGCAATAAGTACTGTGATCAAGGGGCACCTAGCTAACTCAGTAGAGAGAGAGAGTCAGACCTGAAGACAAGAGGTCCTGGGTTCAAATTTGACCTCAGACACACTACAACTATGTGAACCTGGGCAAATCATTTAACCCCCAATTGTCTAGTTCTTTTGTCTTGGAACTGATACTTAGTATTCTAAGACAGAAGGGAAGGGCTTAAAAAAAGAGAAGTATGATCAATAGAATGATTATTCATGATTCCAGAGGATGAAGTGTGCCACCAGTTCATAGATTGTGATAGATTTATAGTATACGATGAGATATTTATAAAGATATAGAACATTAAGGGAATTTGTTTTGCTTCCTCGTACATATTTGCTACAAGCAATAATGTTTAGTTTTTTTCTTCTTTTCAATGGGGTGAAGGATGGGAGGGAGAGAAAATAGATTCATTTCTTTTTTTTGGAGGAGCTACAGATGTATAATGTTGCACAGGCTCTTAGATGAGGTCACTCTATTATTAGTTCTACTTAATTATTTTGCTTTGTTACAAAAGAACTCTGACAAAGTAGGAGTAATCTCTAAATGTTTATACTATATATTATATTATATATAATAATATATTTACATATGGACATATATATATGAATATTCATTCACATACATTTCCCATAGGGAAAATTAAGGTAATTTCAGAGGGAAGGCACCAATATTAAGGGAGTTCAGGAAAGGATTTTGGTAGATAATAGAATGTTAACAGAGATTTGAAGGAAGCCAGGGAAACCAGGAGGCAAGAATGGAGAGACACAGCATTTCCAGGCAGGAGGGTCAGTCAATGGAGTTGGGAGATGGGGTGTCTTGTTCAAGAAACAGCATGGAGGCCAGTGTCCCTGAGTCTCAGAGTACATGGAGGGGATTGAGTTGTAAAAAGACTGGGAAAGTGTATGAGATTATCTCTGATTTTTTTTTCTCTAATGGAAACAACCAGGGTGCTTTGTGCAAGAAATCATAGATATGGCAGTTAAAATTATTGCAACATCAAGCCATGAAAGAGAATATAGAAGCATTTTTTGGAGCCATATATGGATACTGGCTTGGAACTTGGGACCCCTTAGTTTCCCCACAGCTAGGTGGCAAAGTGGATAGAATACAAGGCCTGGAGTCAGGAAAACTCCTCTTCTTGAGTTCAAATCTGGCCCCATATACTTATTAGATGGGTGGCCTTGGGCAAGCCCCTTCACCCTGTCTGCCTCAGTTTCCTCTTCTGAAAAATGAGCTGGAGAAAGACATGGAAAACCCCTCTAGTATCTCTGCCAAGAAAACCCCAAATGAGGTCATGAAGGGCCAGACACGACTGAACAACTACAACAAAAAAATGTCCATGGAATGTTTCCATTTAATGACTCTTCATGGTTCACCTTTTCTACCATTTGCTTCAATTTCAAGTTGCACCAACCTGTAGTCTTATTTTATTTTATTTTTTAACGGGGCCCTTCCGATCTTGCCCAGGCTGAAAGTACAGCAGCCATGGATGAGCCAAATCCCAGCATGGACCAGTGTGGAAGCTTTATCATTTACCCAATGAGGCATTTGTAAAGTGCCTAGTACTTAATAATTGGCTACTCCCCACCCTTTCCCCTACCTTTAACCTTCTTCTTTTCTCCATCCTGGAACTGGGCCCCTCCCTGGCAGCCCCGTGGCCTTCATGCCTGAAGATTCATCATATTCTTGTTGTGCTTCACCTTCCTGCAGCTGAGAACTCTCCAACTCAAGGGATCAACCAGCTGCAGGGAGCACAGGTGTGTTCTGCCATACCTGGCCTGACCTTTGGCCTTAAACAATTTCATCCTGATCCATTAACCACGTAGGAGTAATCTCTGTCTCATCTCAGTTACTGTAACTAAAAATGAAATATTCAGAGTCTCCTGATGATTGGTGCTTAAAGGTAGTTCAGTGGATAGAGCCCCAGGTCTAAAGTAGGGAGGTCCTGGGTTCAAAACTAGCCTCAGATACTTCCTAGCTGTGTGACCATGGGCAAGTCATTTAACCCTAATGGCCTAGCCCTTCACCACTCTTCTGTCTTAGGACTGATATGAAGCAGGGCAGCTGGGTGGCTCAGTGGATTAGGAACCAGGCCTAGAGATGGGAAGTCCTGGGTTCAAATCTGACCTCAGATACTTCCTAGCTGTGTGACCCTAGGCAAGTCACTTAACCCCCATTGAATAGCACTTACTGCTCTTCTGCCTTGGAACCAATACAAAATATTAATTCTAAGGCAGAAGGTAAGGGTTGGAAAAAAAGATTTGATACTAAGACAAAAAGTGACAGGTTTTAGCAAATAAATTAGAATATACTGACTTGTGTTGGAGGGAAGGTGATGTTGCTTTACCTTATTCACAGGATTCATGACCATAGCGGCTAAAGGAAGCCTTTTGACTTTCTTAGACTAAAACCCAAATGAAACATCACAACAACTCATAGGAGGCACCTTGAACGAAAGTCCAGCAAATCTGTATTTGAAAAATGGATTTCTGATGATGTTTGGCTTTTCTCTTTATTATCTGTCCAGGTCGCAAATTCCCAGGTAGTTTATTTCTTCCATTTGGATTTTGCATGGTGCCCTGTATACAATGCAGATCATAAAAATTTATTAGTGATATAATTAAATTCTCAACTTTAAGTTTGAACCTTCTTTCCTGAGTGTCAACTTAGCTGCTATGATCTAATTACGTGTCCCCAAAGGTAGGACTTGAAGACCAAAGTATTCCTTGGGTTTTTCCTAGCAGAGGCCCAGGCTTCTAAAGTCTGAAGGTCATGAAGAGTATCCCAGGAGACCTTAGAAATTACATAATGATCTCGATGGGGCAGCTAGGTAGTTCAGTGGAGAGAGCACTGGGCGTAGAATCAAGAAAACTCATCTTCGTGAGTACAAATCTAGCCTCAAACATTTCCTAGCTGTAAGACCTTGGGCAAGTCATTTAATTCTGTTTGCCTCAGTTCCTCATCTGTAAAATGAGCTGAAGAAGGAAACAGCAAACTATTGTATCATATCCTTCCCGAGAAAACTCAAAAATACGGTCGTGCAGAGTCGGATGTGATTGAACACCAATGATATCAATATCGGTTATTAGCATGAATACCTCAGTAAATTTAGGTGTGATCTTTTCAAGATAGACCATCTGAGAAAGACTGGCCTAAAAAGCCAGAGGATTTTCTATTTGGTCCTCAAGGTAATCGGGATCCACTGGAGTTTGTTGGGTGGTAGAGAGGTGGGCAGGGTAACACAGTCAGACCTGTGCATTAGAGTTGATGACAGAATTCAGCCTGGACCCAAGGTTGAACGTAAGATGACCCGGCAAGAAGATAAATGACCCTGAAGGTTGGGGCTACAGAAAAAATTAGAGAGTGAAACAGAAAGAGCCTAGAAGTGACTAATAATGCTTTGAACCAGGGTCAGGATATTCAAGCAAACCTGAGACAATACCTGTAGTTTACCTCAACTGGGTATATTTTGTGCCCCTAAATCATTTCATGTCATAGCTAGTGCTCAGAGTCTGCATGTGCCAGCCTGCGAAGGACAGGGAAGTGAGCAGAGACGGCGATGGAGAAACAAAGGAGAGAAAGACCACAAATTCAGGAACGTGATCTTTGGGGAGACCCTCCTCTGTACCTGCCCTTGAGTATCAGTAGTGGAGAATTATTCCCCCAGCCCAGACCCCAAGATAGGCATGGTGTGGAGGGAAGGGATCTGGGAGGAAATCCTGCTGACAACTAAATAGCTGCATGATTTGAGGCAAATCTGGGTCTCAGGTTTTCCTTAGCTAAATTAAGGAAATTGTATTTGATGTTCTCAAAGATATGTGTTGTTTTTTTTACATCTTTACCTTCCACCTTAGAATCAATATGATATATTGGTTCGTAAGGTCAAAGAATGGTAAGGACTAGGCAATGGGGGTTAAGTGGATTGCCCAGGTCATACAGCCAGGAAGGATCCAAAGCCAGCTTTGAACCCAGGACCTCCTGTCTCCAGACTTGGCTCTCTATCTACTAAGCCACCTAGCTGGTCTCTCTAAGGTGTATTTTTACATCCTGTAGCACAGAGCATAGATTGGACTCAGAGGAGCTAGGTTCAAAGCCCAGGTCTGTTATTTCCTACTTTTTTACCTTGGAGAAGTTACAACCTCTCTGGGCCTCAGTTTCCTTGTCTGTAAAATGAAGGGGTTCAATTAGAGGTACCTCTAATCTAAACAGATAGACCCATGAACCAACCACAATAGAGAGCTTTTCATTTGAGACAATTGCCCCATTTTGTTCTCAGGAAGAATCAGTAGGGAGGTAAGAGAAAGAAGAAAAAAGTTTTATTCAGTTAATTTAGACTTGCCTGATTTCTGCTGTGCCAGCCACATGATTTCCTTTCTTACTCTTAGGTTTGTTGTTTTGTTGTTGAGTCATGTCCAACTCTTCTTGACCTCATTTAGATTTTTCTTGGCAAATGTACTAGAGTGGTTGGCCATTTCCTTCTCCAGCTGATTCGACAGATAAGGAAAATGAGGCAAGCAGAGTTAAGTGCCTTATCCAGGGTCGCATAGCTAGGAATTATCCAAGGCCAGATTTGAACTCAGGAAGATTAGTCTTCCTGACTCCAGGCTGGGTGCTTGCTCTACCCACTGCACCACCTAGTTATCCACTTGCTCTTGCTTACAAAGGTATATGCCAGTGCTCACATGTGCCCTGAAATAACCTGGTATGGTCAAACCTGAACTCATGAGGTTTGGGGCTGTTCTCTCTTAGCAGCAGATCAGTGTTGTTCCCAAAGGTAGGGAGCAGAGGTGGCCTCTTCCAAGGCTCTCTCGATCACCTAGACTCTGCCAATTCTCTTTGGCCCATGTGGCCCAAGGTGCTAGGTGCCAGCATTTCCTTTTCATTTCTAAACCCATCGCACACATTGGCAGAAGGTCCCCTTACTGGGTACAATATTCAAGGCCTCAGGTTGTTGCTGCTCTAACCTGAATTCCTCCACCAAAGAACGTTAGTTCTGAAGTCAGGGAGTCCAAGTTCAAATCCCAGCTCTGCTGGTAACTAGCCATGTGACCTTGTCCAAATCTCTCTGGGGCTCAGTTTTTTCTCTATAAAAGGAACGTGCTGGATGGGATGATTGCATTGACTCTTTCCAACTTGAAAGCCTTTGCCCTCCCAAAGGACAAATGATTGTCCCAGTTCCCTGACATAACCATCCCATTGTCTTCTACGTGCCACCTCCCACACTTAGTTCCAGTTTTAGTGCAGGATGGCACAGCATGGCAAGATGGCAAGAGCGGAGATTTGGAGGTCAGAGACTTGGAGTCAGTGCTTGGCTCTGAATCTAGGTGTGTGGATTGGACAAGAACAGGAATCGTCTTCCAAGTCCACGGTCTGCAAATTCATTTTTGGCTATTTCACTGTGCCTTTAACATCCAAACACCTCCCATTCAAGGACCTTACAATCCAGTTTGCCAAGCATGATGTCAGTGTTTCTATGGAAACTCTTCCTTAAAACATTCTCCCTCCCTCACTCTTCCTCTCCTTCCCTCCCTCCCTCCCTCTCTCTCTCTCTCTCTCTCTCTCTCTCTCTCTCTCTCTCTCTCTCTCTCTCATTCTTCTATTCTCTCTCTTTCCCCTCTGTTATACTCTTATTCTTCTGCTTTCTCTATCATTCTTTCTCTTTCTCAATCTTTCATTCTCTTTTTCCACTCTCTAGTTTCTTTAATTCTCTTATTCTCTTTTCCGCTTTGTCAAACTCTCTCAATCTTTTTCATTCTCTCTTGTTTTCTCTTATTCTCTGTCTTTCATTCTCTCTCCTCATTCTCAGTTTCTAATTCCTTTAATTATTGTTCTCTTTGCTCCTGTCTTACTCTCATTCTCTCTTGCTTTTTCTCTCGTTCTCTCTTTTTTCTATAAGTTTTCCATTTTTCTATCCTCTTTCTCTGTCTAACTCTCATTCTATTTTCTCCTGTTTTACTCTCATTCTTTCTTTCTATGTCTTCCATTCTCTCTCCTCCTCTCTAACTCCTTTCATTCTCTCATTCTCTTTTCCCCTTTGTCATAGTCCATCTCTTTCATTCTCTCTGCCTTTGACTCTGTTTCTATGTCTGTCAGTTTCTGTCTCTGCCTCCTTTGTTCTCTCATTTTCTTTCATTCTGTCTTCAATTCTCTCATTCTCCTTTTCCCCTGTCATATTCTCCTATTCTTTTTCTTTCTCATTCTCTTTGTCTTTCATTTTCTGTCTTCCATTCTCTCTCCCTTCTTTCTCTTTTTCCAGTTTCTTTCATTCTCTCTCATTCTCTTTTCCCCTGTCATGCTCTCTGTCTCTTATCTTTGTCTTTGATTTTTGTCTCTATCTCTGTCTCTGTCTCTATGTCTCTTTCTCTCCTAGCTCCTGCCATAGAGCACAACCAGCCTCCCTGGTGCTGCTGGTTTCCCTCTGTGTAGACTTTGCAATATGTAGTTGCCACAGCAGTGGGGCAGCGGGGTGAGCCAGTATCGCCCGAAGGGTGAGGCTGGCAAATACCCTTGGCCCCAGCATTAGCAACAGTGACGATACATCAACAACACTTAAGCTTACTGGAGGAGCCTGTATGCCCAGGTGCCTGGGCAGAGAGTCAAGGCCCAACAGAGGACGCAGAGCCAGGGTGACTTGTCTTGCAGGACAAGAAAGAGTCATCTCATTTGCTTTAAGAGCAATGCCTAGTTTCTTTTGGTTCTCCCCTTCCTTCTCTCTTCCCTATAATATCCTGTCCATTCCCCAGAACAGGATTCAATTGCATAATCTTGAGGTACCCAAGCCAAAGCAGCTTTGGCAAGTTTGTCTTTTAGTTCTTAGATTTAGAGCCAGAAAGGATTTTAAAGGTCACCCAGCCTCTAAAACTCTGTTTACAGTGACTTACCCAAGGACACATGTGTAAAGAGTGGTGGGAGGGAGAATTTGAACCTAGGTCTCTGACTCCTAATCCAGCATTCTTTCCCCCCAGGATCCCTTTCTAATAGTCGATAGCAAAGAGCACTGACCAGGAAATCACCAAATTTGAGCTCTGGATCAGACTTTTCTGGGTGACCTTATATAAATTACCATTCTTCACTGAGCCTCAGTTTCTTACTCTGCAAAAGGAAGAAATTGAATCAGGTAGTTTCTTCTTTTTTTGTAAATATATTTTATTTTACTGATTATGTGTAATAACAGTTTTCCACATGTTTTCAGACTTTTTATGATCCAAATTGTCTTCTTCCCTCCCTTCCTTCCCCATTCCCAGAGCTGCTAATCGGTTTGATCTGGTTTATATATGTACCATCACGCAAAGCATATTTCCATATTGCTCATTTTTGTAAGAGAATACTCATATAAAACCAGACCCCCCCAATAAAACTGTAAATAAATTAATGTGGAAAATTGTATGCTCTCATCCGCATCTGACTCCATTAGTTCTTTCTCTGGAGATGGAGAGCATCTGTGATGGATAGCTCCTCAGAACTGTCCCACCAGTCATTTCTTGGGCCATAAACTCAGACATATAGGACCTCCAAGACCATCTAGTTCTCTCCCTACTCTAACCACCCTCCCAACCCTCCACCCTCAACCTTTGTCATTTTACAAGTTAAGAAACTGAGACTTAGAGAAAAAGATTGACTCAAGTTCACCCAAATAGTGAAGAACCAAGGATGATTTGAATCCATGTCCTCTGACCCTAACTTAGTCAGCTTTCTTCTTTTCTCCCTGCACTGAACGGACTTCCCCCAGCCCAGACAGTCTATAACTTCTAAAGGTAGCAAGAAGGCCAGTGGATAGAGTTCTGTGCCTGGAATCTGGAAGATCTGAGTTCAAATCTGATCTTAGACACTGACTAGGTGAGTGACCCTGGGCAAATCAATAAACCATTGCCTGCCTCAGTTTTCTCATCTGTAAAAAAAGGAATAATAATGGCATGTAGGGTTGTTAGAAGGGTAATATGAGATAATATTTGTAAAATGCCTGGCACACAGTAGGTGCTCAAAAAATGTTTATTTTCTTGTCCCCCACCATCTTCTATAGATATTCTCCTAGTTTTTTTGCTATCTGTAAGAAGAAACTATGGAAGGACAGGTAGCTGTCCTGGCTAAGTGATTAAAAAGCCATGCTTGGAGAAGAGAGGTCATGAATTCAAATTTGACCTCAGATACTTCCTAGCTATATGACCTTAGGTAAGCCTCTTAAACTCCAATGCTTAACACTTCCTAATCCTCTGCTTATATTATACTTAGTATAAGTATACAATACTTAGTATTGCTTCTAAGACAGAAGGTAAGGTTTGTTTTCTTTAAAGAAGAAATATAGATTATTGGTTAAGAAAAAAGTAAACATATATTTCAGTTGTACTATTCAATCCTGTTTTTTTTTTCATTGATATCATCTGTTTTCATGTTGTTGGTGCCCAATTGTGTCCTATTCTTCATGACCCCATTTGAAGTTTTCTTGGCAAAGATACTGGAGCGGTTTGCCATTTTCTTTTCCAGCTCATTTTACAGATAAAGGAAACCAAGGCCAACAGGATTAAATGATTTGCTCAGAGTCACCTAGCTAATAAGTATCTGGGGTCCAATTTGAATTCAGGTCTTCCCAATTCTAGGGCCAATGCTCTATCCAACATGATGCCTAATTGCCTGCTTTTATTTTCATATGCCAATATGTCTCCCAATATCCTTCATTTCCCAATGTATCCCGCCCTGCCTCCCCTAGAGCGTTTTCTTAACATAAAGAATAAAAAAGAGAGAAAATTTTTTCATTCAAAAAAACCAATACATCAATCAAAGTTTGTCCAAAAGTATACATAGTAATTCACTTCCACCATCTGAGTCATGAGGAATAAAGTGTGTTCAAGCTCACATCTCTTACTTAGGACCAAACTTAGTCATTAAAGTTATATAGATTTCAGATTTAGTGCCTCTCTAGCAATTTTATAAAATTTATTCTATTTAAATTTACATAAATGTATATATATTTATGAAATTTAAAAATTAAAAATGTTTAAATAATAAAAAATAGCTAGTTCCCTGGCTTTTTCTGGTCCCCTCCACCATCAACACATACACTTTCCTTTATTAATAAAATCCATAGTGGGCAGCTAGGTAGCTCAGTAGATAGAGAGCCAGGCCTAGAAATGGGAAGACCTGGGTTCAAATGTTATCTCAGACACTTCCTAGCTGTGTGACCCTGGGCAAGTCACTTAGCAACTCCCCCCAACCCCCATTGCCTAATCCTTATGGCTCTTCTGCCTTGAAACCAATATTTAAGATTGTTTCTAAGAAGTAAAATAAGAGTTTTAAAATAAATAAACAATTTTTTAAAAATTCACAAGTATTTGTTGTATGTAAAAATGTCCAAGAAAAACAAACAATTTAGGATTCTGACCCTTTCAGGCTTCTAGCTCACTAGCCAATTCTAATTAGAATCACAAAAGCCTTCTGGGGTTAGTGAGTCCTTTCCTCTTGCCTTGGGGCACCTTGCCTAGTGGGAAGAGTTCTTTCTGTCCTTTTCTTAGAGCTCTCCAATAAGGGTGATTCCTCTTTGCTATGTGCCCAGTGCCTCCTAAACTGTATTGCTGGAAGTTCCTTCCTGCTAACTCCCTTCCTTTTGGTGTCAGCTTTAAGCCCACTTTCCCTTTGGCTCACATTCTAATAACTTCACCAGTTGCCAGAGAAAAAAGATGAAAGAGACCCCCTTCTCCCAGTCCCTCCTCCTGGGCTTAGCTTCTGATTTTAGGGCCAGGGATGGAATGGGAAACATAATACTAATACCTTGTGGAAAATGGGAAAAGAGAAAGGGCTGCTAGGTAGCACCCTGGCCAGAGCACTGGACTTGGAGTTGGGAGGACTTGGGTTCAAATGTGTACTCAGATGCTTCCCAGCTGAGTGACCCTGGGCAAGTCACTTAATTCCAATTGCCTGGCCCTTACCAGTCTTCTATCTTAAGATTAATACTAAGACAGAAGACAAGGGTTTAAAAAAAATGGGAAAGTGAAAAAGCTTCTCCCCCAGTTCTGAAGTACTGTACACAATTGCTATTTGTCTAGTCTATCTCATTTCTGTTTTTATCATTCACCTCTTGTGGGTTATATATCTACGAGTAGAATCTCTGAGTCAAAGGGCATGGGCTTTTAATCAATTTCTTCATATAATTCCAAATTGCTGCCAATTTCTGTTGCTCTGCTAACAAAGCACAACTATATACATATACATATATATATATACATATTTTTATATATCCATCTTTTCGTAACTCCTTCAACACTGAGGATTCTCATTTCCCCCCCCCCTAATCTTTGCCAATTTGTTTAGTGTGAAGCGAAACTTCAGTCAATTAAAAACTCTGATTTTTAGTTATTTTTGTACCAATTAGTGACAATTCTGTCAATCGGTTGTTAATGTTTGTAGTTCTTTAAATAACCATTCATACACTTTGTGGGCTTATCTAATAGGAAATAGTTTTTGGTCTCATATATAGCTTTCTGTCTCATATGTTTCTGTTAGTAACTGTCTTTCATCTTGGAAAACTTTATCAGAGATATTTGATATTTTTTCCCAGATGACTTCACTTCTCCTAGTTGTATTAAATTTGCTCATACAAAAGCTTTTCGATTCCTCATAATCAAAATGATATATTTTGTTATTTGTGTCTACCTCTATCCCATGTGTGATTAGGAATTCACCTGAGGGGCAGCTAGGTGGCTCAGTAGAGAGAGGGCCAGGCCTGGAGACAGGAAGTCCTGGGTTCAAATATTGGACCCTGTGTGATCCAGGACAAGTCAGTTAACAAGTCAGTTAACCTCCATGCCTAGCTCTCTTGCTCTGGAACTGATACATAGTACTGATTCTAAGATAGAAGGGAAGGGTTTCTTAAGAAAAGAATTTACCTCACCTATAGTTGTAAAAGGTGCCTAATTTTCTCAGTTTCCTAAGATGAGATCTTTAATATTCAAATCATCTTGAATTTATTGGAATTCAGCCTACCAAAGTACGCCCAATATCTATACAGATACAGTTACAAAATACTCCTTAGAGAAATAAAGCACAAGTCAAATAATTAGAGTGTTCATTGCTGGGCTGTGCCAACATAATAAAAATTACAGTAACAATGCAATATAATCCCCGCACACATACAAGATAGTATATAGAATATGGTATTGGTGTAGACCAGGGTTTTTAACCATTTTAGTATAATGGATCCCTTTAGCCATCTGGTAAAATCTGTGAATCCCTTCTCTGAGCAATATTTTAAATGAATAAAATAAAATACATTAGATTACAAAGTAAACCAATTACATTGAAATATTTTTCCATCCAAGTTCACAGACCCGCACCCCTACCCAAAATCTATTGATGGACCCTGTGGACCTCAGGTTTAGAACTCATAGTCTAGACCTAATTCAGCCAGATTATTTCCAGGTTTCTTGGAAATTTTTTCAAATAGATAATTTATGTTTTCAGGTTTATTGAGCACTGAGTTACTAAGCTCAGTTAGTTCTGATTCTTCCTTAACTAGCTTGTTCTATGTTTCTGTTTTCTAACCAGTATGAAAGTTTTGTTGATTATTGTTTTATAATATAGTTTGAGATCAGGAATTTGTATTTCCCCTTAATTCCAACTTAAAAAAAAATTCTTTCCTTAGATAATCTAGATCTTTTGCTCCTCTAAATGAATTTTGTTATTTTACTTTGGTCTGTAAACTATCTCCTTGGTGTTATGATTGCTAGAGCACAAAATCTGCAAATTAATTTTGGAGCTATTGTTGTTGTTTTTAATATTGGAAATGCCCAGTCAATGAACACTCCAATTATTTTACATGTTTCTTTATTTCTCTAAGGAGTATTTTATAATTGTATCTGTATAGATTTTAGGTATATTTAGACTGAGTCACAAATTGATTAATACATTTCGTAGTTATTTTTCATGTCCACTTCCTCTTCTAATATCCCCACCTCCTCCTCACATTTCCGTGTACCTCTGTTGGCCTGTCATAGAACCTGGAGTTGGTAGGGGGTTCAGAAGCCATCTAGTCCAACCTTTCCCTTTATAGATGAAGGACCTGGAACCCAGAAAAGCAAGGTGCCTTGCCCAAAATCAGACCCAGAAAATGTCAGCGACATCTTTTGAACCCAAGCTCCAGTGCCTGGTTTATTACACTTTCTTCTTGTGCTCACAGCATTTTTCTCTTCAACTAAAGACAAATAGCTAGGAGCAATCTGACATAGGATTCTGGGCTTGGAGTCAGACAGGAAGCCAAGAATCAAATCCCAGCCCAGGCACTTTCTAGTTATGTGGCCATCTCAATTAATTTCCCTGAATTTCAGTTTCCTCATCTATAAAATGGAAATAAGGACATTCACCTTACATATCTCATATAGTCATTGTGAGAACAGCACTTTGTGAACCTTAAAACACTTATACAGAGGGCAGCTGTGTGGCTCAGTGGATTGCGAGTCAGGACTGGAGATAGGAAGACTTGATTTCAAATCTGGCCCAAGACGCTTCTTAGCTGTGTGAGCCTGGGCAAGTCACTTACCCCCCATTGCCTAGCCCTTACCACTCTTCTGCCTTAAAACCAGTACACGGTATTGATTCCAAGATACAAGATAAAGGTCTTTTTAGAAACAGCATATAAAAATGAATTAGATGCAAGTTCTGTAAAGGGTTCTAGGGATGTTATTGGCAATTTTCACCCATATACAGGTTCCAATCACTGTAGTTCATTCATTTGTTTATTCAAATATTTATTGAATGACTACTATGTGTTCAATCACGTGTTGGGTGATGGAGGAGATAGAGAAGTCATCCCTGCCCCCTTGGCAATAATCAGTAATTATTGTTAATGGCTTGTTTGGTTTTTTAATGGACACACTTTAAAAGCCATTTCAGAGTCAATATGGCTGAAAAAGAGTAAAGACCCTCCTGGTCTTTCCCAAATTACCCTCCAAACAACTTTGATATAATGCCTTAAAACAAATTCTGGACGAACCGATAAAAACCATTTTGAAAATGTCAAAGTCTTGAAAGCTTTTTGGGATGGGTCTTTCTTGAGGTCATCTAGTCCATTCCCCTGTCTCTAGGCAGAACCACACCCTAACAAGTGCAGGAGATTCCAAGGTAACTGGTCAATATTGCTCCTGATTGCTCTGGGGAGGGTGTGTGGATGGAACTATTGAGCCATGAGAGGATGACTCAAACTGAAGGGTGCTGGAGGACTCTGACCCTTTCCAAAGAACATTGAGCAACTAGATATCAATTGGGCAAGAGTTTCTAAGGGCACCCACTACCGCCACCACCACTCATGCATCTCATGAATGCTTACAAATGCTCTTTTTTTGTACTTATGCTCCACTGAAAAGAGGCTTTTCTTCCCAAGGAAGAGGCACCCACCTCTTCAGCACAAATCACCCCACACAGAATAATTTCAAAGTTATTTCCACTGGCTTTTGTAATGTTTAAGATGGTGGTTTGGGGACATCTTACTTTCTCAATGGTCAAAATAAAGTTACAGTATGTTCACTTCTAGAAGATCAGAGATTCTGAGCTGGAAAGAAACTTCTAGAGTCCAGTGCTTTTATTTCTATTTATTTATTTAAAAAACCTTTACCTTCTGTCTTAGATTCAAAACTGTGTATTGGTTCCAAGGCAGAAGAGTGGCTAGGCAATGGGGGTCAAGAGACTTTCCCAGAGTCACACAGCTAAGAAGTATCTGAGGCTAGATTTGAACTCAGGACCTCCCAACTTTGAGCCTGGCTCATCATCCACTGAGCCACCCAGTGCTTTTAAAGATTAATAAATCAAAGCCCAAAGAGGTTGTGACTTGGTCTGAATCATATAGGTAGTAAATGACAAGACTAAGATTTGAACCTTGGTTCTCTGGCTCTTAGGGCATTTGGGTGGCACAGTGGATAGAGGATCAGACCTGGAGTCGGGAAGTCTCATCTTCCTGAATTCAGACACTTACTAATTGCATGAATCTGGACAGGTTACTTAACTCTATTGACCTCAGTCTCCCCAACTGTAAAATGAGCTAGAGAGGGAAATGGCAAACAACTCTACTATCTTTGCCAAGAAAACCCCAATTGGGGTCATGGAGAATTGGACATAACTGAAACAACTGAAAGATGATAATTAACAGGGTTGTGCTCAGGTATAGAGGTCTGTGAAAGTGGTGGCAGCAACATCCACCAAGACAATGGTATTGGCATCCATTGGAGTGATGGTGGTTGACAACGGGAGAAGCCCTGGAAGGAATGGCCATCCATAGGAAGATTGGCCCATGTCTGGCTGTTTTAATAGGAGACACATTCCAGAAGCTGTTTGGATAGTGTCCTGCTGAGGTGAAATGCAAATTGCCTCATTTCTTGTCCTGCCAACTGCCTTACGGTCTGAGGAGCTTTTAAGAATAGCCTCCCAAGGGGAAAGAAGGGAGGAAGGGAAGGAGACAATTTGGATCTTATAATTTCAGAAAATTTATGTTGAAAATTTTTATTACATATAATTGGGAAAATAAAATACATATTAAAAAAAAGAATAAAAAGGATACCCTCCCAGAAGACTGCAACAGTAGTTATAAATTAAGCTACGGGATCCATTGCTCTGTAAAAGTTTGCCAGTGGGAGTCTGTGTTTGGTATTCCTTTTGTGTGCAAGAATAAATTACCTGTTCCATATTTGATTCCTATTCTGCATTGCATTCTCTTTAAATTCCATCTTTTGGGGGGAGGCCCTATATATATAATCAGTAAGTAAAATTATCACCAGATGGAGCCAGGATGGCAGGGTTAATGAGCCAATGAATATGAGAAAAGAGAGGCCCCTCTGATTAAAGCAAAGCTCCCCAGGATTAAATCCAGTCCAAACTAAATGCCTAGGTACAAAATCAGAAGTGGGTGCAGTACCCCCTGCCTGTGGTGACCCATCACTGGTGCCTCTATAATATATACACTCCACAACAAAACCAGATCAAACTTCATTGTCTTTTTTTAATCTAAATTTTGTTGATGCCCTTTATTTTCACATCACAGATACTTAGGATAATCATTCTCTTTATTCCCCCTTTCAATTGAACCCTCCTTTGTAATAAAGAAAAGCACCCCATCTTAGACCTTACATTTTATACCTCATCTTACAAGGGCAAGATTTTACATACCCGAGCCCTTAAATTGTTTATAACATTTTGCCTTGGTAACCTCCACTCCTCTGCTGAGCAAGAGGTATACGGTATTTCCTGATCTGTTATAGGTTTTCCTGTTACTCAAAGATAAGTTTTCTTTCAGTGAAATTTTCCTTGGTGTGAGGTATGTGTTGTTAATGTAAGACATACACCTCTACATGAAAGACATATATGTCTACATGGGTTGTCAAAATGTGGCTCCTAGGGAAACACTACTGGATAACTCTGGCATCCTGCCCACTCCTATCCAAGGGAGAATTTGATTCCTGCCTGTTTGGGAGCAGGAGAAGGGACCAAGAAGCTAGCCACTTTCATGAGGCAAGTCCAAGTACCTATTATAGGGTGGGTGAAATCCCACCATAAATGGAAAAGAAAGTGCCTATATGACAATGAAAGGCTGCTAAAAACAAACCACGATACTAGGAAGGGGTACTAGACTAAGATTGTAATTTTCAGACCCCCTAAATACTTTTGATCTAGGGAGAATTTTTTGTTGTTGGTTGGTTTCAGTCATCCCTTGGTCACTGACTCTTAAAGAGGAATAACCCAAATCTCACCTCCACTGAGTTGACTCTTTCCTACACAAAGATACACCACAAATAATGAAAAATTCATAAACTCCAGCAAGTAGTAAACAGAAATCAGAGAAGTTCTTCAGGTTAGAATATATGAGAAAATATACAATGAATGGGGGAGAGAAGAGAAGACAGAAGAGGAGAAGAGAGGAGAGGAGAGGAAGGGAAAGGAGGGAAGAGGAGAGGATGGGAGGAGAGGAGAGGGGAAAATAAATACAATGAGAGGAGGGTGGGTTAAGATGAGCACCCAACTTATTTTTTCATTTTTCAAAGGGAAACATAGTGCCCTCCCAAATGCAAATGAATGTATTAAGAGATATTGCTTGGGTAAATGGCCTGTAGTGGATCTTCAGGAAAGGGTAAAGAGAAAGTTTAGGAGATATTTTCTAGTTGGCCAGAAACAAGCAGGCAAGAAAATTGTGTGCAGTGTGATGATCATCGTGAACATCTACAGATATATTAGTGACACTGGAATAATAAATTTGATATGGTGATGAATATTTTTAAAAATTTAAAGATACAATGGAGATAATGGGAGAATATCTCAAGGAACAGTTTTCAAAATGTGCACGATCTCATAAAGGGGAAGTTTCCTGAAGTCTCTACAGAAGTAAATTAGGAGTTCTTTAGAAAGAAAATCAGGAACATGATGAGAGCTGCCTTTCCCCTACATATTTGCTTTCCAATGTCTTTTCTCTGTCTCCATTGTTCTCTCTGTGAAGAAAATCTGTAGCCAAGATTCTCTTTGCCTGTCTCTCTGTTTCTGTTTCTTCATCTCTGTCTCTGCCTCCCTTTCTCCACTCCATCACCTGACTCCAGGCCTTTTAGGTGTCTATTTTTTATTCCTGGAACTCTCTTCTTCCTCACCTCCATGTCCTGGCTTCCTCAACTTCCTCTACCATACAGCTAATGGTCCACCTTCTGCAAGAAGCCTTCATTGGTCTTCCTTAACCTTAGTGCCTTCCCTCCCAGATTACCCTCAATTTGCCCCATGTATACCTTTTTCGTTTTTATGTTGCTCCCCCATTAGCCTTTTAGTGTGGGGATTGTCTTTTTGTCTTTCTTTTTATCAGTGCTTAGTACAGTGCTTGGCACAAAGTAGGAACTTAATAAATGCTTGTAGACTTTTGAAGAAGGTTTCTCCTCTTCAAAGCTCTTATTCCAACTCCACCCCACTCCCAGGTACACAGCCAGTAATCATTTTCTAATGAATCTGGAATCACACCTAAGTATCAGTACACAAAATTGGGTGTTAGGCAGGCCTGAATCACTGCTTCTGTTTATTTCACTAGATCCATTCTTATAAAATTTTCTATATGTTTCTGTATTTCTAATTTCTTATTTCACAATAATATTCTATTTTTCCATTGCTTTTGATGGCACCATAGGTTTTGGCAAGATGAAGGACAATTCTGTTATTCAGTTCCTTCTCCAGCTCATTTTACAGATGAGGAAATGGAGGTCAACAGGGTTAAGTGACTTGCCCAGGGTCACACAACTAGGAAGTGTCTGAGGCCAGATTTGAACTCAGGAAGAAGAGTTTTCCTGGCTTCGGGACTGGCACTCTGTCCACTGGGCCATCTAGACTGCCCCTGAGGGGACAGAGAGCTTTCTACTTTGTAGAACATTCCTTAAAATGAATTCACCTTTGTCATGGCCACCACAGGCAGAGTTATAAGTTGTTGTACAATGTTTAAAGGCCTTTGTGAACCCAAATCTCTCCCTCAAAGCCTATATTGTCCCACTAGCATCACTTCTTTTGGTTAGAGCATTGTGTCTTTCTTTAGTAGATGCCCTTGAAAAGCAAAAGCATTCTCTTGGAGGGGGACACATTGACAAAGTTATTATCCATTATTCTAAATGGAGGGATTGATATTATCTTATTCATTGTGAATTGGACACTAAATGAATATATTCTAAAGGGGGAGAGGAAGTGTAAAGAAAGGAGGAGAGGGAGATATGGACTGAGAAAGATTAGGATAATAAATAGGAAAAGACAGATTGTCATGGCACCCAAAGTACCTATTGTAGGCTGGGGTGGAGCAGTACCATAAATGGAGAAGAGCCCATGTGAAGATGGGAGATAGTTGCAAACAAACCACCCCTTCACTGCTAGTAGGATCAATGTCCTCCAACTGCCCATCACTGTCAACTTTGGAATGACTCTTGACTCCTCCCTTGGTCATGCCCCAAATTCCCCTTCCCTGCTATCTGATCTCTCTGCTGCAATATGTCCCCCACCCAGATGCTAGTTCGATCTCCCTCCAACCTTGCTTTCGTCAAGGCATTCCCTTGTTCCAGAATCTCTGTTGGTTCCCTATTACCTATTTTGATCAATCTTTGCTCTGCAAACTAGCCACCACCCATCCCTGCTGTCATTCACATTTATGTCCCAGGATTACTCAACAGGACTGTACTACTCCAGCTAGGTTAATCCATGGTTCATTCCTTATAAGAGTTTAAAGTTTCTTTGATAAAGGACGCACTTCCAAGACATATGAGAAACTGATTCAAATTTATAAGAATTAGAGTCATTCCCCAAATGATAAATGATTAAAGGCTCTAAAAAGGTAATTCTTTTTTTTTTTGCCATTTTCTTTTCCAGCTCATTTTATTTATTTATTTAAAAAATAGTTTTCCATGGTCACATAATTCATGTTCTCTCCCTCCCTTCTTCCCTTTCCCCTCCCATAGCCAACAAGCAATTCCACTGGGTTATACATTTATTATCCCTCAGTACCTATTTCCATATTATTCATTTTGGTAATAATGTAATCTTAAAAATGTAACCCTTAAGAAAAAGATCCAAATTGTTTATAACTACAGTTTTTAAACTCTTACCTTCCATCTTAAAATCAATATGGGGGTGGGGGGGGGCGGTGCCAGTTAGATGGCTCAGTGGATTAAGATCCAGGCCTGGGGATGAGAGGTCCAGGGTTCAAATCTGAACTTTCATACATCCTAGTTGTGTGATCCTAGGTGAGTCACTTAACCATAATTGCCTAGCCCTTACCACTCTTCTGCCTTGGAACCAATACACAATATTGATTATAAGACAAAAGGTAAGAATTTTTTAAAAAAAGAATCAATGCTATGTGTTAGTTCCCAAGCAAAAGAACAATAAGTACTTAAGTAAGGAGGTTAAGTGACTTGTCTAGGGTCACATAGCTAGGAAATGTTTGAGGTCAGATTTAAACCCAGAGCCTCTCATCTCTAGGCCTGGCTATCTATTCACTGAGCCAACTAGCTGCCCCTTGTAACTATATTTTTTCTTAATTACTGCAAATCACAAATAAAGAAATATTCTTATAGACTTCTAGTACTATAATAACTCTGGGGTTCCATCTCATAACCATCAAATTGACAAGGCTTATCAAAAAAAAAGAAAGAAAATGACAAGACATTGGAGAGGATATGAGAAAGCAGCTATAATAATGCACTGTTGGTAAAACTTTGAATTGATTCAACCATTCTGGAAAGCAATTTGAAACCATGCCTCAGAAGTTACCAAACTATGTTCTTTGCCCAATGATACTATCACCAGATCTATGCACTTTTACAAAAATACAGAGAGAGAGAGGGAGGGAGGGAGGGGGCCGGAGAGAGAGAGAGACAGACAGACAGACAGACCGAGAGAGAGATTAAAGAGGAAAAAGTCCTATATGTAAAAAATATTTATGGAACTTTCTTGTTTGGCAAAGACCTGAAAACTAAGGGGATATCTACCAGCTGGGAATGGATAAGGAATTATGGTACATAAAGGTAGTACTATTCCATAAGAAATTATGAAAGAAATGGTTTTAGAGACACCTAGAAAGATTTGTATGAACTGATGTAAGGTAAAGGGAGCGGAAATACTAGAGAAATGTATTCTATAATGAAAAGATTGTAGAAATGAATCATTTTGAAAGACTTAAGAATTCTGATCAATGCAATGCTCAACAAGGGTCCCAGAGAAATCATGATGAAGAATGAAGAATGACCCACACACATTTGTAAATAGCCAAAATGGGGGTGGTGGTATTTTTCTTGACAATGTATATTTATTACAAAGACAACAAGCTAATGCTTGATGAGCCTGGAATTAGGAAAACACTTCCTCAGTTCAAATCTGATCTCAGATAAGTACTAGCTGTGTGACCCTGGGTAAGTCAGTTAACTCTGCCTTGGTTGCTCTGTCTACAAAATGAACTGGAGAAGGAAATGACAAACTCTTCCTCTGTCTTTGCTGAGAAAACTCCAAATGCGGTCATGAAGAATTGGACAAGACTGAAAAATAACTGAGCAATAACAAATTTGTTACAAGGCTTTTTCCCTTTAAATGTCAAGATCAGTGAAAGGAAGCAAGAGAAAAGACTGTAACTTTTTATTCATTGAAAAAAATTAATTATAAAAACAAAAAATGACTAGCTTATTCCTTGTAGCCTGGGTCCTAGTATAAAAGCATGATATATCAGCTGTGGCCCAAATAAACTCTGGGAATGTTTATCCTGACTCCCTGGGTACCCATCTGGCAGCTAGATGGAGATTCTAGGATGCTTATCCCAACTCCCATGCTTACTGGCAAGTTGGGTTTCTAGAGTAATGCTATATTTCCTCTCCAAGTTCTAGAGCTTCCCCTGAGAAGTTGGAGAGAATCTTTCTAACACTGGTAGCTTATACTTCTATTTCAAGATGCTCTGTCAATATCATTTGCCAGTGATTAACACCCCATTTCACCAGTTTACATTAATTAGCACTTATTTTTAGATAATGGTGACTAAGCTTTTATTTATATTTATTTGTTTATGTTAAAATACACAGTTGACTATCTCTCTCCCTCCTCTTCCCCCATTAGAGAAGGAATAATTTTATTATGTATATATATATATATGTATATACACACACATATATATGTCTTCTATTTATCAGTTCTTTCTCTGGAAGTGGGAATACACAAGTCCGCCTTCAAACAATATTTCTGTTTCTGTTCTCTTGGTTCTGCTCATTCACTCTTGATAATTTCATGTAGTTCTTTCCATGTTTTTTCAGAATTAACCTGTTCATCATTTCTTATGTCAAAGTAGTAAACCATCACAATTATATTCCATAACTTGTTTAGTCTTTCCCCCTAATTGATGAGCATTCTTTTAATTTCTAGTTCTCTGCCACCCAAAGAGAGCTATTACAAATATTTTAGAACATAGAGATTATTTTCCTTTTTCTCCAGTCACCTTAGGAAATAAAACTAATAGTGGTATTACTGGGTCAAAAGGCATACATAATTATATAATGCTTTGAGCATAATTTCAGATTGCTCTCCAGAATGGTTGGACTAGTTCAGTTCTACCAACAGGGTAAGTGTCCCCATTTTTCCATATCCTCTCCAACATTTGTCAGTCTGCTCTTTTATCATTTGAACCAATCTTATAGGTGAGAGATGATATCTCAGAATTGCTTTGATTCACATTTCTCTAATCAGTAATGATTTAGAGCATTTTTTCAAATAGTTGCATATAGCTTTGATATCTTCATCAAAAAATTGTTCACATCTTTTGGCCACTTATCAATTGGGGAATGGCTCATAATCTTATCTATTTGACAAAGTTCATCAATTAGCTTTTTTCCCCCAAATCTTTGCCTTCTGTCTTAGTATCAATTCTAAGACAGAAGACAATTAAGGGCTAGGCAACTGGGGATAAAGGACTTGCTCAGGGTCACATAGCTAAGGAAGTACCTGAGGCCAGATTTGACCAATTAGCTTTTTTTTTAATCCTTACCTTCGACCTCAGAATCAATACTAAGTATTGGTTCCAAAGTAGAAGAGCCTATAAGGGCTAGGCAATGGGAGTTTAAATGACTCACCCAGGGTCATGAAACAAGAAAGCATCTGAGGCTACATTTGAACTTAGGACCTCCCATAGCCAGATCTGACTCTATCCACTGAACTACCTAGCTGCCCCCTAATCAATTAGCTTTCACAAAGCTATATTTACCAAGATCAAGCAAGAACTTCTTAGAAGTACAAAACATTCCCCCTGACCCCAACACCCAAGACAACATCCTTCACTCTACCACCATGAAGAGTGGTTCAAAATTAAAGTGATTGCTAAAAAGCATTCCTCTCCACCAAGTTTATTTCCAAATGCAGCATATGTGATAGACTAAATCAAGCCCTTGCTTATAAAAACCAGCATCTCAGTGCTGATTTTCTGCTGGGCTGCATCAAGCCAATTTCTTGGGATTGTGCTCCTCCTTGTACCCTAATAGATTCCCATTCCTGGATCCCTGGTGCTCCTGACAAGTCTAGTGGGAGAGGAGGTTGTTGGTGCTAGCTACCTCTCCCTCCCTGGGCAGTGGCTTATGGCTGTCCTTGCCTTATCAATTTTAACACAATCAGGCAATAAAAAGAACAAGGGTCACTGGGGCTCGTTGAATGCATGCTTAGTTCTGGCTCGAGAGCCAACAGAAAAGCCTTTCCTGGCTTCACAGTAAATGGACCAGAAAGAGTCATAGAATAACTATGAATGCTCTCAAGTGGAAAGTTGGGCCCTCCATTATTATTGCCTCAAGGAACTCCTGCTTTACTGGAGAATGTCATTTATCAGCGAATAAGTAAATATAAGAAGAAAGAAAGAAAGAAAGAAAGAAGAAAGAAAGAAAGAAAGAAAGAAGAAAGAAAGAAAGAAAGAAAGAAAGAAAGAAAGAAAGAAAGAAAGAAAGAAAGAAAGAAAGAAAGAAAGAAAGAAAGAAAGAAAGAAAGAAAGAAAGAAAGAAAGGAAGAAAGG
>NC_077228.1:191618966-191621218 GCF_027887165.1 Monodelphis domestica | reverse complement strand
GGAAGGAAGGAAGAAGAAAGAAAGAAAGAAAGAAAGAAAGAAAGAAAGAAAGAAAGAAAGAAAGAAAGAAAGAAAGAAAGAAAGAAAGAAAGAAAGAAAGAAAGAAAGAAAGAAAGAAAGAAAAAATGAAAAAGTCTAGCAATTAGAGGCACTCACTGAGACTCTTGAGCCTTGATTTCCTCACCTGTAAAATGAGGGAGTGGGATTAGATGGCCTTTGTGAAACCCCTTTTAGTTCTAAATTCCTCAGGGCTATCATTCCATAACCAGATGATTTCTAAGCCCAAGCCAATTTTTTAAAAAATTCTAACTTCTGTAATGGACTCCTCCACTATGGACAATGCAGTGTCCCTGAACAATCTGCAGGGATCTAAAAAATACTATCCACAAACAGAGGATAAACTGTGGGAGTAAAAACACCGATGAAAAGCAACTGCTTGACCACAGGGGTTGAGGGGACATGACTCAGGAAAGATTCTAAATGAACACTCTAGTGCAAGTACCAACAACAGGGAAATGGGTTCGAACCAAGAACACATGTGAAACCCAGTGGAATTGGGAGAAGTGATGGGAGGGGGGGGGAGGGGGGAGGAAAAGATAATGATCTTTGTTTCCAATGAATAATGTTTGGAAATGACCAAATAAAATAATGTTTAAAAAGTTAAAAAATAAATAAATAAAAAATTCTGACTTCTGCCTTAGAATCAATTCTAAGAAGCACCAATCTGAATTAGTAGAGAAAATTTCCTTATCTGGGAGTTTCCTAAACAAATGAAGTCATAGCTTAAATTGCTGTCCCTTTCTGGAATATTGACGGGTATTGGCAAATCAGTTAGAAGCTCCAATAAAAAAACGGTAAAAATATACACCTATGCACATATGTGACATATATACAGATACTATATAAATATGTTACCTACATGTTTGTAAAATTTTACCGAAAGTAGCTTATGAAATGTTTTTGGAATCAATACCTGTAACTATTGTGATTCTAAAACAGTTTTTTTTTTCCCTTTAAGGTGTTAAATAGCAAATAGGTATTTGTGATGAGGTGTTTCTATAGACCTAAGGAGGGGGAATCTCAGAAAAAAGACTACATTGTTGATTAGATAAGTAAAAACATTTTGTTGTTGACAAATAGATGCAAATGTTTCTTCTAGTTAAGGTTCACTTGCTGTTTAGACCCACCAATTTACGAATAGTTACACGATTTCAAAAATGTTTTCCTGACTAAAAGGATTTGGCCCTATTACATGAAAGTATGTGCCTTCATTATGTAAAAAAATACATTTTTACCTGTAAGAAAATTAAATCAAATTTTCCTTGTAAAAAAAAAATCAGTTCTAAGTATTGGTTCCAAGGCAGAAGAACCGTAAGGGCTAGACAATTGGGGTTCAGTGACTTGCCCAGGGTCACACCGCTAGGAAGAGTCTGAGGTCAAATTTGAACCCAGGACCTTCTGTCTCTAGACTTGGCTCTCTATTCACTGAGCTGCCTCTCACTTTTAATTCTGAAGTCTATCACCCAATGGCTTTTTTGTCCCATGGCTGACCAGACCTCCAGCTTTCTCCCCCGTCCTGAACCCTACCAGTATTCTGATCTAACAACAAAGCAACTCTTTTTCTACTGATTCCATCAGAAAACCTGAGCACAAGAACTGAAGTAGCTGGACAAGACAGAACATTGACAAATGAGGAAGCTGAGAAGTGCCCAGAGCCCAGATGTGGCACCAAACCCAGGGCATGAGTGCAAAATAGAAGGGCTGAAAATAATCACTTTGTGTTGTTGTGTTTCAGTCATGTTTGACTCTTCATGACCCCATTTGGAGTTTTCTTGGCAAGGATACTAGAATGTTTTGCCATTTCCTTTTCTGGTTCATTTTACAGATGAGGAAACTGAGGCAAACAGGGTTAAGGGACTTGCCCAGGGTCATACAGCTAGGAAGTATCTGAGGCTGGATTTGAACTCAGGAAGATGTCTCCCTGACTCCAGGCCTGGCAACTCTCTATCCATTGCATCACCTAACTGCCCCCAAGCAGTTTACAGTTCTGTTGTCATTAAAGATAATTTCCTAGCTTAAGCCCCTACTCCATCATTAAAGATATTAATGGAGAAGAGTTGCCTGAAACTGGGTCCCTGTGCAATTAAAGGTATAGAAAAAAGAGCGAATAGCTCCACACAAATTCAGACAGATTATCGTTTACTCATGTGTAGTAATGACTTTAATAAAAGCAGAACATTTTCGCTAGAATG